>NC_089681.1:130298817-130601847 GCF_031753505.1 Anomalospiza imberbis
ATTTTAATTTACATTTATTTTAGGAATATTATAATTCTAGAGTACAGTAAAAGATTTTCATTATTATAAAGAGATATGACTTTTCATATGGAATCCTTAAGAAGTGAAAGAATGTCTAAAAGGCAGTCTTAAAACTCATGCCTTTATCTTGATCTATTATCTTGACATGAGCTGAGCACAAAAATGGATGGTATTATATGAGGAGGGTCAGGGTTTGATCTGACCAGGACAAGTTGTAGTTATACTTTTCTTCCTTTCTGAAACTTCTCCAAGACTAAATTATCTTTTATTTTGTTAAAAATAGCCCCACCCCTCTGATTTTAGATGTCTGACATTTTCTACTTCTTGTCCTGCCTTGTGCTACTGTGGTGTTCCTGGTTCCTCTTACCATTTGAATTTTAGGAGCTATTTCAGTACATTCAAATTTTTCAAGACTAGATTGCTTACAACAGTGTAACATACTTCAGTTTTGTATTTAACATAGGATGTAAACCTCAGATTTTCATTTGTCTCGACCCTATTTATCAATAGCTATCTATCTATCATCTATCATCTATTTATCTATCTACCTATCTATCTTTCTATCTATTTATGCTTCCATGATTCTGCTGCCTACAGAACATCTTTACTAAACTAATATACTACCTTCTATACCAGTTCCAGTAATTTGCATATTAAGGTTCACTTCTTTGGTTTTATCTAAAAGAAACTATTGAAAAATAACAGAAAAGCTGCCATTCTAAAGCTTTAGTCTTTCATGCATAAATTAATTATGTCTTTTGATCATAATCAGCTCTTTCTGCTTATTTTTTTTCTCATATTAGAACAGAGAATAAATAATGCACTCACCAGAAAACCTGAGACAAATATAAGCAGAGTAATAGCAAGATCATGAGTTTTGAAGTCTCAGGAGTATTCCTGACCATATAAATATATGTAACAATTTATACTAAACCAATTCTAAGGTCCTAAGTAAAAATTTTCTTTGAATTTGACATTTCTCTTGTTATTTCCAATTTGGAATGGATTTTCTTCTTTTTTACTTTCACCAGGTTTCTTTTAACCCAAGCAGTTTTGAAATACTGATAAAATATGCAATTGCAGCTCCCTTCTGCTTAAGCTGATGAGTTTTAGCAAGCAATTTGGGATAAGGCTTCTTTCTTGTTTTTCATTAGCAATGAGTCATTAATTGGTCAAACATTACTATTTTAATTCATTAAAATTCACAGGAACTTCACACTTGATTAAGTAAAGCTTCATAAATGCAACAGCAGAATGAAAATACCTCAAAGTCATTAGTTACCTATTTAAAAGAATATTAATAATTTGCTATAATGAAAAAAGAATGAAAACATATTTCCCCAAGAATAACTGAGCCACCACCACTTCACAGGACAATGCTGCCAAAAAACGTTTTGCTGTAGTAAATTGCTGAACAAAGTGCACTAATTGTTCCTAGGCCATCTCCAGGAGAACACCTTGGCACCTTTAATGGTGACTTTGCTATGTACTCCCTTCATGAAGTGCCTGCAGAGCCCCACACTCCCCCAGACTTGCAGAACTAAAGTCTTGTTTAAATTTCTCTCTTGGACTCATAGCAAACTGCAGAGCAGTTTGAGAAGGAACAGTACTAAACTTTTTGTGGCAATATTAGGGGAAACAAAATGTAGCCAGAGATTTTCATGCAAGAGAAGGATTTAACTTCTTCACACTCTTTCACAGACATGCTGTTCTTCATCTTCTTATCAACCTTGAGTTACACAGGCTGCATTTATTAGTGTGTAAGACTCCTCTATGCATATCTTTAAAATGACCCTCATTTTACTACAAGACATTCAATTGTTCCTTGTTTTCCCTATTAGTATGCCCTAGTGAACACTAGCATTCATCACCAGAAATGTCAGACATAACCGAGAATTTCTTCAAAAGCCATTTTTTATTACACACATACGAAGAGAAAAGACAAAAAAAGAAATTGATATTTTATATACCTTCAGTTTTCTTCTATGCGTCCTTGATTTATGGTACAGTTGTCCTTGATTCCTTTGTTTGAGTTTTAAATTAATATCTGCTATGCAAAGAGTGCACAATATTATGTACATGTAGATAGCTACAGATCCTCCCACATGCTGCTTAAAAGAGAATTATAAAACAATGACAAAATGCACTGTCCTTTCACATTGAAAACCTCACTGTATAATCAAAACTGACTTACTTCATGTATGCAGTGTGCATTTTGTTAATTAGCTTCCTTCTGGCACATCTGAAGCAAAAATCAATTTTTTACAGGATCATTTTCCCTCCTTGTAATAAGTAACACTTAATATTTGCTGGTACTGTGATAAAATGTATTTCAAGGTATTTTTATGGAGTACTAAATTAAATGTTTCAATTAGAGCTTCAGCGAGCTGTTCAACAATGATTTGAATGAACCTCTGTAGGCCAACCTTAAAAAAAAATCCCCAGGCCTATATTTTCACTATATTTTCATGCACTCTATAAAGATGTGTCAGACTTGCAATTAAAATAATTCATTTTTCTAAATGAGCTGAGAGAGATCACATCTCTTTTGCTCAATTACTCCTATTTCTACTACTTTTTCGTCTATGTTATCGTACCCATGTGACTCTAGAGCAAAAAAAATAATGTGAGAGTTTGGAGAGCAAGATTGGAAGTTAGGATCTGTGAGCTCCAGCTTTGGAATATGACACAGAAAAGATAATTTTGATTGTTTTGTTTAGTTTTCCCAACAGACAAAAGCCTTCAACATCCATCAGCTGAACATCTCTTTAGACTTTCTCTATTAGCATCCTCAGGGTCCTGCCATAAGATACTTATCCTAAGACTGTTGTTTCTTGCCCTGTCTCTTTTCTTTGGTCTTTAGACTTGTCATCGCCCTCTTGAAACCATTTTAATCTGCTGTCATTAGGAATCTTCCATGTCTGTCAAATTAGAGCTTTGAACACTGCAAGTCTCATGAGACAGTGTTTCTTAATCTTTGTTTAGCACTGTAGACTGGGAATATTTCTGACATCTTTTTTAGTTCCTTTGTTCTCTAGGTTTTTTCCTTCTTGGTGGCTAAGGATTGTGATAAAACAGACGGTTCCTGTGCAAGTCCTAACCAATGCCATAGGAACACAGACAGAACATTTTTTATTACACAAGGTATGCAAGATGCTCATAATAAAACTGAATGTAGTACAAAACATTTTCACTTCTTCCAATCATGCCTTTCATGATTCAATCTCATATGTCTTCAGAAACACAAAGCACAATCTTTTTTTTTTTAAGCAGCTTCGCCTTTATAAAATTGATTCCCAAATGAGAAACATTAGCAATGCAAGAAGCAGAAAAAAAAATGGGCAGAATTTTTGTGTAAAATATTATGTAATTTTACTGATTTCATATTAGTACTTGGGTAAAACAGAGCCCTTAAGTGTAAGATTAATTTCTGAGATGGTTCAGTGCCACAAGTTCAGATCTCTTAGATAGCTATGAGCATCAAATTCATCATTCATTGGTAGTATGTGCATTCAAAGGATGCAAATATTTATCATTTATCATTTAAGATCAGATTTGGGTGGGTTTTTTTTTAATCTGTTTTACATTAATTGTGCTTTAGGCAAGCACTCAGACACACACAGCTAATGGATTCTACAGGACCCTGGCAGCATATATTTATGCTTAAATATGCTCTTTATTGCTGTCCTAAAAAGTAAGAATGGAAGAAAAAAATAAAGGAAGCAAAAGAGAGAAAGAAAATAATTACTGTAAATTTCCTCTCCCCTTAAAAGGGCACTTCCTAAAGCTAGTATAAAAAAAATCAAAATTATACACAACTTGGATAATCATGAGGTCAATAAAAATTCAGCAACTTTTAGAAGATACTCAAGAGACATTGTAGAATAAGAAACTTTTATGAATGAAATTATATTGAACTTAATCAGTAGCTGTCATAATGATCTGAGAAAGATTCTTTTCTGAACTGATTCTAAAGGAAAACAGTCATAAAGACAAAATCTCCTAATAAACACAAAACACAAGCTAAAGACAAACAAAACACCCAGAATAAACGCCAACATAGTCTTTAGACAAATAACATTCTACCATGTAATATTTTCTGACATTGACTAATGTTTTCTTTTTGCATGGGTAGGTCATAGACACTCTCTAAGAAATTATTCTGTTTAGAGAGACTCAAGCAGCAAATAAACTTCAGTTGAGTGCACTTAGCTCTCAAGAACTGCACTAGAAATAAAAACAAACATTATTTAAATATCTAATCAGAGAGATATCTAGTATATGTGTGCCTCACTGTTAAATTGGCTACATCATACATATAATATATATCCTGTTTACCTTGTATGCAAATGTTGATGTGTTATTTTAGTGCACTCATTTAATCTACACGTAGAAAATATACAGAAGAAACAATTTTCCACTTTGATGAAATACTGGGTTCAATTCAATTTTTTTTTGTGGTCTAGGCAATTACACCAAGCCCGATAATGTCTTAGTCATTCTCTCTCTCAACCTTAGCATTTAATTTAGAAAAATAATTACATTTATATTATTTCAGTATCCATGCTGATGGAAGAGCTGTTGTATTTCCCAATAAAACACTATTTTCATTGGACAGTTTCTAAATAAAATTCTCCTAGCAATATGGCTGAAATCAAATTAATTATGAATGTAACTAAAAGGGTGTCACAAGTTTAGAAACACCAGTAAACCATGTGTTACAGCAAATATCACATTAAACATGTTTTCAGGATTTAATTCTAAAGATTTATAAGTCACTTGACTTATCTCTTCCATTTCAACGTCTGTATATATCTCCCAAGACATAAGCATTATAAAAACTGATTGTTGTTGCTAAAAACAATAGCGGATTTTGTTTTGCTAATAGCACTATCAGTTTTCCAAACAGGAAATTAGAAACAGCACCCTTAGGAGTATTTTTAACTACAGTGAAATGAAATAAAACTCTCTTCATTGCTATTGACAGAACCTAATAAAATGTTTCATACTAAATTGCCTTTGATGTATCTGTACATAAAATTAATTATGCAAATAGTATAGTATCTTATCTCTATGGATAATTACAACAGTAATCATACTTATGCTGTTGTGGTTTTTTTTGTTTTTTTTTTTCTTTTCACAGGTGTGTCTACTCCGAAATGGTGTGAAAAAAAACTCTGTGATTTTACCTACATTGTAACTGCCTGGTGTATCACAGAAGGGCTGAAGCCAGGAGACCCCACTGAAGCCTATTCAGTTTAGTGCTCTGCTCTGGACCCAGTCAGCTGGAAAAGACACTCAGGGCACTGTTCAGTCAGGTTTTTAGTATGTCCAGGGATGAACATCACTGTGCCAGTACTCAGTTACCCACACAAAAGAAAAAGATTTTCCTAATGTTCAGACAGAACCTTCTGTGTTTGAGTTTGTGCCCATCTGTCACTGAGCACAAGCTGAGAAGAACCTGGCTTCATCATCTTTGCACCCTCTCTTCAGGTATTTATACACATTGATCAGATTGCCTGGGAGCCTTTTCTTCTCCAGGCTGACCAGTTCCAGCCCTTTCAGCCTTTCCTCTTGAGAAAGATGCTCCAGTTCCTTCAACATTTTCGTGTCCCTTTGTTGTACTCTTTCCAATATGTCCACATCTCTTTTGTACTGAGGAATCCAGAACTGGACACTGTACTTCCAGTGCGGCTTCACCAGTGCTGCGGTAAAGGAGGACACTGAGGACCTCATGATTTTGCATGACCTCTGTCACAAGGACCCATGCCCAACTCACCAAAAACCTCTATTATCCCTAGCCTTCCTTTTCCTTCCAGCATAGCTGGATCGTGTCTGTGACAACTCTTGCCAAAATTCAGTTCCAGGTGGGCTTTTCCTAACTCCATTCCTGCATGCTCAGACAGTGCCTCTGTCTTCCTTCTGACTGCTCCGATCCTACTGCCACCTTTGTATGATTCCTTTGTTTCAGTTTAGCCAAGAGCTCCTTATTAAAACCTGCAGACTCTCTGCACCTATGCTAGACTTTCTTCTTGATTGTTCTTGAGCTTAGATGGTCTCTTCCTGTCCCTCTGCACCAAAGCAATTCCCAAGCATGTGACAGGAAGGTGTAGGAGACGTTGCAAACACATGATCTCATGAAGAACACAACTCTCCACTGCGCTGAGAGATCAGGTCATCCAGGGCAGAAATTGCCTGCTCTTTCTTACCACAAAGACAATCTCAAATCTCTTCTTCCAGAATTCTCCAACTCAAACACAAATGGTTTCCATATGCTGCCATTCCAGACACTGTTCACATATTTTCCTGTGTCTCATGCACTCATTTTAAATGACAGCAAAGAAGAAAGAGGAAAATGTAAGAAATGCATGTCTCTCAATTGTGGAAGTTTTACCTTCTGCATTCCCCAACCTGCTGTCTTTGTTTATTGCCATCCCCTTCTGTGTTATGTGCAGTTTAGATTGCATGCTCCTTGAGGTTAGGATCTGTCAGATTTTATTTGTCAGTAAAAAACACACCTATGGCACTATAGAAATAATTAATAATAACAATTTATGACAGAGTACTTTGTTACCAATCATCACATATTGTGTTCACTCTGGTAAGACACAAAAAGCTTTTCTAATGGAAGTGGCATAACATGCCCTATTTCTTGATAGTTCACTTCTGAATATATTATCTGTATAAGCATGAAGGATTCCTGGAGAAGGGCTCATTCTTCCTAAGCTGATCTGTATTTCCAACTTTTATATTAAAAAAAAAAAAAAAGATATTTTCTCCAAAATGTGCTTTTTGCTTTATGTCCTGAGACTGACAAGCCAATTCTGGTAATGCAAAGATTCTACTGTTATCATTGTGGCACATAACATGGATTTTCCACACAAAATTCTTTGCATAACAGGAGAAATGCAGTAATTGATATATACAGACATAAACCAAAACACAGGAGTCTCTTTTCTTCTCTAGATTAAATTAATTTGCTACAAAAATTAAACAAGTATCTGGCGTACTTCAGCAAAAGCAAAAAATCACCTCTGAGGAATTTATAGAGTTTACTATCTTTTTTTCAATATGAACAGAAGATACTGAGTTACTCATATCTACACCTTAAAATTTTGGTTTACCTGAAGTCACTGCTCTGGAAAACAACTATGTCATACAATGCATCTGAATTTCCTTTTGCAGTCAATAATTATGTTTGCCCACTAGTCTAGAAAAAGAACTGTGTTTCAAATTTATAATAACAAATATATTAAAGAAACTACTATGCAAAGGAAGACCTGATTTACCAATTCTTAGGCAGGAATTTGTGGAATGGAAATTTCCACAACACAACCAGTGTTTCTTTCAGAAACACTGTGCAACTATATAAACAGAAGAAACTCTGAACTAAAGAAAACAAGACAAAATTTTCTAGATGTGCAATAAGCTCTTTAGAAGAAGACTACATTTTCCCAGAGAACCTGATAAAAAAAATCAAATTGCTAAGAATGGCCTGCAAGTACATCTGGAGTTTATTTCCTGGGGACCTACATATAGTGCTTTCAGCTAAAAAAGAAAAAAAAAGAAGTATTTTCAGAACTACTACGCCTGCTATTCTATATGTATACATCTTACAATTATTTTTCATCCCTCCAGAATTAAAAATATAAAATATATCACAGGTTTGTAACACTGCAGGGGAAACTCCCTTTGACAGAACAGGTGAAGTATAAACTGTAAACATTTTTAGAAAAAAAAATTGTGCATTATTTGTGGTCTTATTAGTTTTTACATATTTCCTACATGTGGAATGCTATAGTTCAGTTCGTACTGACATTTTTTAAGCTGCAGATTCACTGTTTACTGATAGTTTACTCTTGATAGCACAGGGTGTTGTTTCCTTGGTTGGACCTCTCAGGACAATGTCTTCACATATTTCAACACTCTTTGCAGTCTTTTGTAACACAAATAAAAATGAATAATACTGACCTTTATGAAGTACTTTGACTTCTGCCAAGGCATAAAGGTTGCTCTCTACAGAAGTCCCGTGTACTGCTTGTACACCACTAACAGAGATTTATTTTAGCTCCTTTACATGGACTGAATTTCACACCAAATTAATTTTATTAACTCATTACACTGATTTTATCTTGTTCAAATGATATTTAATGTCTCTCCGTTCTGTGGTATAGATTGTAACAACTTTAGTCACACAAACTGTGCTCTATTATGTTTTGGTTTGGGCATGAATCTCTTTGCATTTCAACTACACAGCAATTCCTGGCTAACTGCTAAACAACATATGTAATATAATAGATGTCAATCTTTGAGAAAACCCCCATCAAAAATATGAAACGAAACAGTCTTGTTTTTTCCTTATTAAGTTGATCACTATGCATGTCTGTAGCTTGAAGTGAGGAAGGGAAATGACAGGAGATCTTTGTGCAAGCTGCAGTCTTGAGGGACAGCCTTTGCAGGTACACAGTTTGTGGTAATTGGGAGTGGGGCTGCAGTGGAGCCTCATCCCCAATGGGCTACAGCTGTGAGAAGCAGGTGAGCAGTAGGGAAGGTAGTGAGACAGGGAGTGCAGCTGCACTGACCAACCACCAAAGGGACCAGAGGACACACGGGGGCAATGCCTGAACAGTCAGGGGTGTAAAAGGGTGGGCTAAAGAACAAAAAGGGCTGATGCCTTCTGATATTGTATGGTGATACTCTGTGTATTGTGGCCATCTCAACTGTGACAAATGCAGTGACAAACCTTAGAAGAAACAGCTACCCTATTATGCAGGGCAAAGAACTCCCTTCCTCTACCCTTTCTTGTCCTCTTCTCTCTGCTCACATGTCCACTCTTACTCCCTTGTCTCCCTGTGTGGCCTTTCAGGAACCACAATTTCTTGTCACTGCAATTTTTCAAATTATGATTTACGACCTTGATTATCAAAATATGGTGTGTTATTTTCAAATTGAATGTTGTATTAAAAGTATTTTAAAAAGTGGTTTGTCTTTCTAGCTAAATGTAGCAACAAGTGCCATCTTTCATATGGGGATTGTATTGTTTATTGGGAACACAAGCTGGTGTTTTCTTGATGTTTTATAAAGGAAAAACAGCTCAGAAGTGAGGGGCAATATGCAGGTATCTTTAAGACCTGAGCATAAATTGCATGAATACTGAAGATAGACAAACATGCAAGCACTGTAAAAATGTCTGCTTATAAATTGAAATTTATTTATGATTCCATTCTAAAAGAATAGAAAAACAGTGTCCTCAGAACAAAAATCTGAACCAAAATAACATATGCATATAAATATCAGATTTGACCCATGCTAGCAAGATCTTTTTGCTGAAGGAGGTAGAAACTTAAAAGCATCTCTGACATTTACATCTCTTTCCTAACTGTAATCTTTGCTGCTATTTGGCGAGAGCCACCTCAGGGCAAAAACCAGGAAGGTGTTCAATCATATACATAAACATTCATAAACAAGAGAGGATGGGAACTGAATACTTTACTCAAATTGGAGTAAAGTGAGACAACTACAGAAAGACTACCTGTGTTCATGACTTTCAGTGTGGTAGGAACACTCTGTCACTGAAACTGGCTAGCTTGAATCCACCCATACCCATATTAACAAATACTTCTTTTCCAAGACAGAAACAATGTGGTCTCCTCCTTATAACAACTCTCCAAATGTGCTCAGGAACTGTACGGGAAAATGCAAGCTGGCCTGGGCCCAATTGTGTTCCAGGAATAATTTTAAAATTTAATAGCAGAGATAATTGTGATCCAGTGCCTATGACTGCTTCCTGACACTACCTTCTGTATGTGTGCAAACACAGTCAAAATGTCTGGTTTGTTTCTCAGGGGTTTCTGGGCAAATCAGCATAAGATCTTTTAGATTTGACAGTGCACACGGATTAAGTGACTGGAAACTGGCCTGCCAAAAAATTTTATATACATTTCCAAGAATATTATAATGAACAAATAGGCTGCTGAATAGAGAATATAAGTCTAATAATAATAGGTCTGTTTCTTATGTTCTCCACATAGTATTTAGAAATAGTCCTCAGACCTGGCAATCTGCATGTCAGAAGCTGAAAAGCACTGCTTCAAAAGAATATGACCCTCATATACAGACTGACATAAAGGCAATTATGTGTTCCCTTTACAGTAGATGACTAACTGGAAAACTACTGTACATGTTTGGTCACCTGAACTAGGATTTAATAACAAAACTATAATTTGGTGCTGTTTTGCATGTGTTGTGTCATGCACAAAATGGCTGGTGGTCAAAACAAATTAAAGGAGACATGCAAAATGAATATAGGAGCTTGGCAGCAAAATTTTCTCATTTAAAAACTTAAGACATTACTTGATTACTGTAACCATAGCTATTATCTTCTTCTAAGTAGGATATTTGCATGCAGTGGTAGAATTTATTTACTTTTTTTCTAAACCATGTTTCAGATTTTCAGCAGAAGGTAAGTTTAACCTTTTTCAAACTTTACTATCAAAATGGACTGCTTCAGAGCTGTCTGTCTTAAAGGCAAGGAGAGCTTAATTCAAATTTTGTGAGGGCAGAAAGAGATGATTCTCATCAAGCTACAGGTGGAGGGATTTTATTGGCATTTGTGTAGTTAGACCAAAATCAGTGCTAATTGCATGTTTCTCACTAATATGAAGCCTGAACTTAATAGCTTTGTTCCCTGAGCCTGTTAAAGAGTCAAAGATTCACAAAGGACCTTATTTTCAAAATTCAGTACTCTGATGCATTGTAATTAATAGCCCTAAATTAAACACACTGCTCCCACTTTACACCCTCAGCAGATCATCCATGGAGATGGGAAACATTGACACAAACCAATAAGAGGTACACAGTAGAAAGTCCAGCCTCAGACAGTGTGCAAATATTTCCTTCGAGTTTGGCATTTGCAATGTAGAACAGGTAAGGCCTATCCCTGAATAATGGGGGCAAAGTGAGAGTGATCAATGGGAAATGAGACATCTGGGGTCAAAGCCATTCTCTAAATCAGACCTAGGGAGGACCCGATCCTATGACTCCTCTTCAAGGAGAGGTACTAATCAAGTTACATTGGATAAAAGTCTTCTGCTCTTTTAAGTTTCTTTTAAAAGAAGTTACTTTGGCAACTAACTCAAGTTAGAGGACAGAACAGTGATCTTAGGTGGAGGAGGTTTTACCCCATGAATATCACTCAGTACAATCTTGCCACCCTAAAGAGGCCAGTACACAAGTAAAATCCCTCTAGAAAGCATATTTTGTTGGCGAGTTAAACTCACTTTTAAGAATCTCCTCTCCAGTCATCTGGCTCTTTCCAGGTGTTGTGAGGAGCTTAGATTCTAATGGGAGATGGCAAAGTCTACATGATAGGTGAGTATGAAAATAAGTGACTTTGGAACTTAGAGATGATGTGGCATGAAAACTCTTGTTATTCCTATTCTGTAGCAATTTCTGAAATTTTAGCAATGTAACCCCACCTGAGTTATTACCTCTCAGAGTTGATTATCTCTGTCACTTCAGTCACAGGGTTCTACTGAACCTTTCATAATGGAGCTTTTGTGGAGAAAATAGTGTTGAGGTCCTGGGTGCCTTTGCTGTATATTGACTATGGTATTTTAGGGTGTTTGCCAGATACACAGCCATGTCACATGCCTGAGACAAGCATTTCATAAATACCAGTTGTAACAAAACCCTGTAAAAAGTACCTATGTGGCTGTTTGGGTTCACAGATCCATGATGTCACTACCTTTGCTGCAGCTGCCACACATGAGCAGGCTGTCACATTTTGCACTGCAGCAGCATTCTCTGACTGAGAAAATCCATATAAAAGGCATTTCCTGACTTAGATTTTTTTCCTTTTAATATCTATAGCGAGATTCAACTTTATTTTTTGGTATTACACAAGCTCTCACTTACCCAGGTATAGATCTAAAGGGTCAAGTTGTGGGAGATACTGAAATATTAATATCTTTCTTTACAAACATATATACTCTCAGGGTGGTATAGATCTAAAGGGTCAAGTTGTGAGAGATACTGAAATATTAATATCTTTCTTTTCAAACATATATACTCTCAGGGTATATCCAAATGCAAAAATTAATACTACATCTACATTCACTGACCAAAGAGCTACTAATATAGGCATCCTTTCCTATTACATCTCCCATGAAGCCAGTAGCAATTAAGAGAAATTTCAGTTATGAAAATGAATTCCTAGTTTGTACAAATACTTAAATTTTTGGGTGTTTTTCTATTTAATCTCTACTCTGAGAAAATAATGTCATAAGAAAGGAGCAAATCAGCCCAGGAATAATTTCAGGATCTGACCCTTCCGCCTAGTTCCAAATAATGCTTTGACACCTGTATTCCACTGATTTAGGTTGGACTTATATGTGACTGTCTTTTTTTTCTATAGGAAGATGCAAATGTTCAAATTTTGTCATCACTCAGGTATTCCCAAGAGGTTTAATGTTTGATAACATTCTGTGGAACTGAAAGGAGCAGACAGTTCTTTTATGGGTCACATGTGGTATGGCTCTATTAATTTCAGTGGAATTTCAATAATTTTAACATTCCCTGGACTTTTCCCTTTAAAAAAACCAGGAAATATTAGAAAACAAATTGGATTCTGTTAATAAGAGAGCAATGGAATTAATTGATTGACAATAATACAGGCTGTTGATTTCTAGGGAAAGAACTGTAGCATTTCAATCTTTTCTTTAGCTCTCCAACTTGTATGAATGGGGAAATTTAATGACACAAACTGATATTTAATACATGTAGTAGTGTTCTGTAACTGATGCCTTTTTAAGCAAACTGCAGTGCACCAAAAATAGTTAAATAATTTACGAATTATGAAACAAAAAGATGGTTGCCACTGAGAAATATCTTGAGCTAAGGTAGTCTACTGACAAACATTTCAGGAGTGGTTTGTACAGGTGGTGGCTCTCACACTATAAGCCAAATGCTCTCAAGGTTGTTTTCTGCAGAACCCTTTTCCCCTGGAGCTTCCACTGCCTCTCATGAGAGGAAAACCTGTCACAATGCCCTGGCTCTGCAATTTCTTGTCTTGGCCACCTTGTCCCTGCTGTCCTACCCTCACCTTGGCCATGCTCTGGTGGGAATGGCAGACAAAAACTTGTGACCTGCCGCTGTCATTAAAGCTTAGAACCTGACCCCTCCTCATAGTTTACCAAAGGAAACTTCTACCTCCTGAAAGGTTTCTGTACATCTCTGAGGTAGAGGGGCAGCTTGACCTGGGTAAATATTGTCTCCCTTTGCAGCAGCTGGTAGTCTGCACAGAGCCAACACAGCCCAACAGCTCAGGAAATTGCTTGTTGTGTCTGGGAAAGGTGGCAGGGGAAAAGACTGAGAAGCAGATACACTCTTAAATCAATCATAAATACATATTTATTTATGCAGCTGGCAGGTGTCCAAATCCACCAGGGCTCTGAATGAGTTATGCTCTCCAAAGCTTTTACACAGACCTATAGATTAGTCATGCTCTAAATGAATTGCTCATTCAGCACTACAAGCTCTACCTGGCTACTTTCTAGTTAGAAAACATGTGTGTGGTAGCAGGAATGGACAGAGTCAGACACTGAGTTGCTCAGTCCCCGGCAAGGAAGCATTTGGCACAATCTCAGGGCCAGCAGGGCTGCAAAGGTTACCTGTGATCTGTTTGCTGTAACTCTTTCTGCACGGAGCCAGCGAGCACGGAGCCACATTCAAAAGGCTGCTGTACCTTGAAATGGTGATCACAGGCTCAGCAGGCCTTTTCTACCTTAGTGTCCCTGCATCTTCATAAATGGTAATTTATCATGCCGTGAACTAACTTTGGCATGGCTTCTCCCAACAATTCTTCCATATATCTGGGCAGAAACATTTTGCACTTGCACTTAAAGAAACTGAGCAATTTGGGGCTTATTCACATATGTGTTTACTTTCCCACAAGAAAGATATATCTGTCTCAAAACTTAAATTACAATCCACCCTCTGATATCACAACATTTACTATTCTTCCCTTGGATCATAAAGTCTAGTCAGCCTCGGATGGGAAAAAAACTTTGGGAGAAAAATATCAGACACATTTTCTGAAACGGAAGAGAAAGTTGAAAGAAAATTTGATGGTGGTAAAAATACTGAGAAATACCCTGGGAAGGGGGGAAGTCTAGAGTGCCTGAAAAGTCAAAATTTTTTTCTGAGAAGGAGGGAGAGATATTTGAGAAAAAAAAAAGGAATGCAAAAAGAGTCAGTTATGGGAAACTCACTAAGACATAAAAAAGGGGAGATCATGGTTGAAAGGAACACATTTAGGGATGAACTTGTATGGAAAGTGGGATTAAAATAAGGTTCCCCAACAGCATGAATAAAAAAATCAGATAAAATAGCATTTTGAGTGGCACACCATTCTGGGCCTGATATAATGCATAAAATGAAGGATTGTTCTGGCTGTGGCAGAAGAGAGACACAGACCTACAGTTAGAAGATTGCTTGGCTCTATGCACACCACTGCTAAAGAGCAGTCTATAGATGAGGTAAAGGCACAGTCTGCTCCTTCACCTGCATCCCTACAGCTGCTTCACAGACTGCCTTCAACAGCCTCTGGGGCTGTGACGTGGTGGGGCCTGGGAGTGTGTGTGCACATGGGATACCAACCACACTGGGACACTGCCCATCAGGGCCAGGCATCTGGGCTGCTGCATGAGGTACAGCTGGGGAATCAAATGTCAGAGCAGGTCTCAAGGGACAGCAGAAGCAAATTCACCATGGCTCCAGGGTCAGGATGTTTGGATGTTAGCTTTAACTAACCAGCAGTTTCCTCTACACTTCTTCCGAGCATTGATTAAAATACTAATGAGGATGGCACGAACTGTGAGAAAAGAGACCGTATGAAAAGGAAATGTGACTTGAGAAGAGTGCATCAAAGCAAAAACTGCACTGATAACCAATCACTCAGACAGCAATACTGTCTTCCTAAAGTGTGAGCAGAATAGAAAATTCTAAATGTAAAGTTAATTCTGGCTTCATGTCATATCACAAACATGCCTGTTGTCAGTAGTCATAAGTAGTGATAAGGAGAGCTTAGATGGTTCTAGCATTTTAATGTCTCACTCTTGTATTTACCCGAACAGTGAAGTTTTATGCCAGTTACTAATCGCTCCTTAGCCAGAAGCAGCAGACTCCTTATTCCCTGAAGTCTGTTCTCAGTTAATTGCACTCATGAGTTTGGCAAATTTAGAATTATTATTCTTCAACAAATCCTTCCAACTCCCTGGCCAGGAAGATGGTATAACAGCCAGGCAATATAAGCTACATTATCACCTCATACTGGTCTAATATTTTAATGGTGTTTTTTTTTAGCTATCAGTAACTGGCATCTGTCTTGTCAAAAGTTGGTATCAATAAAACATGCATAAATAAAGTAAAAAGTAGTCCTCTATAAAAGCAGAATGAAAATTTATTCTACAATCTATTTAGCACTTACTTTACAGGGTAGGCTTTATGAATCTACACAGCACATTCCAGGAGAAGTTGTGCCCAAGCAGGGTAGCTAATGGTAATAACTCAATTTCTTTTGAAGGAAATAGATTAGCCCTACACCTTGGAACTGGCTATTTCCATTAGCCATTGTCATGGATTGTTCTTAATAGCCAGCCTGAAAAAAATTAGTTATCAGTTTCAAAGTGTGCCTTTGGGCCCAGATTCACAGTTGGAAGAGCTCTGCTGATTTTTTGCAGGATTATACTGCTTTGCTCTGATGTTTACATGAAGTCTCATTCTGATTTAAATGATCTGAAGGAAACAGAGGCAGTCATTAAACCAGCAGAATTTTCTTTAGTGCTTTCAGTATTTTTCTGTCAGAGGTTAGATAGCTTTACTGCTTGTAAGATAGCTTTGACTGAGTTGTAAGAACTGGTTTTGCCTATTTTTTTTTTTTTGTGAAGATAAGTGACAGTGTCTTTTATATCTAAGGCAGAAAAACAGGTTTTAAGAGACCAATTCTAACTCTTAGCTAGGGTTTCCCAAGTGACATTCCCTCTGAATGTACTGACAGACCTCACAGCATTGCTCTGTATCCCTGTACTCTTCTGCATTACCACAGCTCAGACCCTCCTGCTTGCTGCTTAACAGTAGGAAAGAGCCACTTACTGTAGGGCTTGAACAATAACACTGAAGTAGATGAAAAGATTTAACTGATGTTGGCAGACTTAGGCTCAGGACCTGCTCCCATTGCACACTGTGATAAAAGGGGTGAAGGTGGCTTTGCTGGGCTTTATCTCGAGGAAGGATGTTTTTCCTGAGGGGTGTCATGAACAGCAGCTCTTAGTGTCAGTAGTAGATGTGAGCTTGGAGACTCGCCTAGAAGTGATCAACTTTTAAAAGGTTCAGTCAAATTGTAAATAATTCAGCTCTAACCCCTTTTCACAAAGTCAGGAAGACAGGGGATAGTGGAAAACTCTGTATCACAGAAGACTTCCATTTCAAAGGCTCCTGTTCAGAAATGAACAAAATGAAGCCAAATAATGTAAACCCAAAAGTATGACTGCAGTGATGTAAAAGAAAAAAGTGGTCTGAAAAATGGTAGTAGCCATGGTTACATGCACATACACACCCCATCACAACACAATGGTCCTGTCATCCACTGCACTGAAAAGCTGTTATATCCCCACATAATGCAAGTCTTGGAAGGAAAAACAAGAAGAAGCAGAACATTGAAGCCCAGTGCCACTTGAAAGCTTGAGAGTTTCAACTCTCTGCAGGAGGAGATTAACAGTTCTGCAGGTACACCCTCAATTTTAGAAATGCATCTTGGGAAACACAACGAGTTAATTGCTTACTTAAGCAACAATTTTGCAAGCTATCATAAGCAAGCAAATTGAGGAAGAAACCCCAGGACTGCCTTTTTCATATCAGGTAACTCCGCTAATGAGCAGTGCTAAACATTTCTATTTGAACTGTATAATGCCTAAAAGCTTTGATGCGTGTCTGGTATTACTGGCTTTTTATAGCTTTATGTAATGAATCAGGACATCTACAGAATGCTTCAGAAATGCATGTTGCAACAGCTCTCAAGGCTTGTAAAGTTGCTGAGTACTTTCTAAAATAATTTTCCTTAGACTTTCAATGAACACGGATGGGTATACTGCTACCTTCCAAAGCACAAGGTTTGCTAGAGTTGGTCCAGCTCCTCCATAGACTGCATGGGTGCTTGGGAAATCCCAGACTGGCATGCTGCTGACCCAAGGTTAGCCAGTGCAGGTCTTTTTCTGTCCATATTTCATCCCTGAGGGCCATGGCACAGCTGCAGTCTGGCCATCAGGAAACCAAGCTTTTACCAGACACATCCTCTTCTCAGCTGGGCCCTGCTGATGGCTCCCAGCCACAGGAATGCAGCTGTACAGATTTGGGACTGTGCCTGGCTCAGGGCTGGGTTTGGAGCATCTGTATATCTGCTTTTGCTGTATAGGGAATCTTTAACCTTTTCTGTACTTCAGTTAACACTGATGACAACATAGATAAGTTTTCTGCTCTCCCCAGGTGTTCTCAGTCAAATTACATGAAATATTTGATGCACTTTTCTCATGAAGCACAGACTGCTGATGGCATGGCTGAATGAAGAAGAATATTTTAGTGGCATCCTGAAGTAAGTGTTCAAAATCCTGTGATGTATGGAGTTGTGAGGTTTTGCACATATGAAAAAGGCAGAATGGACTGTTTTCCATGGATTGTGTTGCTGTTACCACCAGGAATCTTTTATTTAATTCAGCAGAGCTCAGATCATTCAGGTCTTAAATGGGAAAGAAAATAATTGGTAAAACCCCCAAGTTTTGCTGTCCTAGTCTGACAATAGCGCTGCATAATGCGGTCTGTATGCAGAACAGTACAAATCACAAGTTTAGCTCTTGCTGTAATTCTCTGGAGCATAACATGGCATCAGGGGTCCCAATTATACTCAGAGAGAGCATTTTTCTGAATGGAATTAGAGAGGAAGCCATAGAACAAGGCTAAGGGTATTTAGATTCTGCAGTTCAAGAAAAATTACATCTATCATTCATATATCACTCCTGGGAAAAGAGTAATTGATCAGAAAATGTGTTTTTCTAAAGCTTAGCCTCCTCATGACTTTGTTTATTTTTAAAACATAATCCACTCTTAAGGAACATCCAGAAAGAAGGAAAGCCAACATCCTCATCAGCTAATCAGGATTCTTAATTCTGTGTTTGCTGCAGGTCTGGCAATTGCTCGGATTCAGGTAATTAGTTTATTTATGTGCCTAAAGACATTAGGAAAAAATCAGAAGTGGTAAAAATCTGTGGCAAACACAGATTCAGGGGATCCAATGTTTTAGGTTTTTTGAAATATAAATCCACAAGAGGAATGCAATAAAAGGAATATAGAAAGGAAACAAATGAAAGAAATCCTTCTGTGGAACTCTAAAGTAGTGTAAATTAAAATAATGCTCCCTTCCCATCAGCTACTCAAATCTAAACAATCATGTGGACAGTTTTTTTACTGTAACTATTTAGAGTCACTTACTTGCACTAGTAATAAAAAAAATTATCTCAGAATTTGGGTCCATTGTGGATGAGACTACAGACAACTAACTGTTCTTTCAAAGTCTAAACTAGTTGCTGTAACACATTTCCCAATCAGTGCAAAGGAATTATCATCTCTGGCTGATGGTTTTTCACACTGTTGTGATAAAACAATTTTAGAAACATTTTCTGGAGGTGCCTGCTTCTTCTAAGTGATGGCTAGCTGCCTCCCCATAGTATCAGAGTCACAATTAGATCCAATCCATAAATGGAGTTTCCTTTAGATAAAAAAAAATTACAAATAAATTTTTTTTCTTTCTAAATCATTTCGAAAGATCAAGGTGTCACCAATTTTCACACTGTGGGAGCAACAAGAAATATAGAATCAGAAGTATTGAGTTGTTAGTTTTGATCTTTGTCTAATTGTGACACTTTGCTAATGTTAAAATATCTCAGAAATTTAAAAGCATTTAAATAGCCCTGGAAAAATAAAAATTAATATAAATTATAATAGAGATGAATAATGTGGTCTGTCAATGTAAAACCATCTCTAAATATATGATATAGCATTCCTAATATAGCAACTTGAATAAAACTATATTAAGTTGAAGAGTCATAAGAAATGTTTTTTTTCTCTAATACACATTCTGAAGTACAAAGACCATTAGTTCCAACAGTTGTTTGAAAATATTTTCAAAATAAGAAATAAAAAACAAAGGCAAACAAAAGTCTATTTTCAAGTGCAAAGTTTCTTCATTTCCCTGTAAAAGTTTTGGTTATAGCTCATAGAAGGCTCTTTGCTGTGTGCATGGCAGCTGTCTGCACTGGATGATGCCGTCTCAGAAAAACTCCATTTTTGGTGCATGTTTCAGCTCTAACTACTTCCACAAGCTGTGGCAATATTTCTGCATCTGCCATCCCTGTAAGTAGGAAATGACACCCTGTTATGAAGTATCATTATTTTGAGGAGTGAATGGGACAAGACTTCCAGTGGTCTAAGTGTTTCCAACTCTAGAAGCCAAGTGAAGTGCCAGCCAACAGGTTCTTCCTTTACAGCTGCCCAGTAGCAGCAGTGAGAGGGCTCTGCAAAATCTTCACTTTGTTAACGACACCACAATGCCAAGCTGAAATGCATTTTTGCTTCCTTGGACTTTGTATAAACATACATTACCTGGATTTTTGACTAATCCGTGGAGTTTTAATTCTGATTTTAATGCTTACCATTAATGAAAAATATTTGTGCAATAGACATTATTGCAACAAGAAAATTGAGACCTACAGGGCTAGTTAGCCATTTTTCAAACTAGATTCAAGCCTTGATGTACTTGTATTTTATGCTTTCTGCGTATTATTAAAGGTCTACAGCATAGAATTTCCAGCCAAAAATTCCCTATATGACCTTATTTTTTAACTAAATTTTGTACTAATTAACCAAGAATGTGAATTAGTATTTTTCTATTTTTTTTCCTAATCTGTATTTTATTCTACTCACCCCATGTTTTTTTCTATAATATAACTGTTTCTGTCAATGACAGACAAAATAGGACAGGTCAGGAAGGAATTGTATAATTCAAATATAACTAAACTTCACCCATTAAAAGTGGGGCTAAAGTGTAAAAGAATCCTAGAAAAAAATCTATTTCAAAAAATTATTGAATTCTCTGATTTTATGAGTTGCCCAAAAATTTAAGGGCTAAAGCTGTCAGTACTCATTTTTTTCAAGATAAAAGAGAGTAAAATATTATTTTTTTAGCAATTATGACAACATATGAGGGATTGGCAGTCTGGACAACAATTCAGCTGTACTTGCACACCTTGGGATGTTATCCTGGCTGCTGGACATTGTTTAACTGGCATTCTGCATGCAATTCTGAAAAACAGTAAAAATGTAGTCTCCAAACTTCAGCTAATACCTCCAGAGTTATTCCCTCATGGAGACCATACTTGGCTTCTGACTTCAGAAGAGAGATTTTTTTTTAATTTTCCAGTAAAAAATAATAATGGAGAAAAAAGTAGAGATTAAGGTAGCACCTGCCACTTTGAACTGACATCAGAACAGCCGAGCTGGGAGACAGGGCTGTGAGCATCACCCGCAGTCCTTGCAGGCACACTGGTGGGCTCCATGTGTGCCCAGCCTGAATGCTTCCCAAGCAGAGCCCTGCAGGTGTCCACCATGGAGGTGAGTACCTGGAAAAGCAGATCCTAGAGCATCCAGCTCAGAATGGAAAACAGTGTTCAAGCATTTCTGGTGAAAACCAGGTGTTTTCTGCTGGAAGAAGCCACTTGGTGTGAGAAATTTCATGCAAGAGACAGTGTTCCACATAAAATAAAGGTGAGACAGCCTGAAATAACTCCCTGATATGCATTCGACAAACCTGACGTATTGCCTTTGATGAGGACATCTTTCCCAAGCTACCAGGACATAAAGCTATATGTACTGACAGAGTTGAAGAGAATTTAATAATTGTGCTAGAAAAAAATGTAATAGTTTACATCTTCCAGCTGCATGTCCTGTTTTATCCATTTTTACACAGTGAATGGATATAACAACAATGAAGCTAGAGCCATCTAAATCAGCTATCTAAATGCCAACTCCTCATTCCCTGAATAAGTGATGGGTATTAAGTACTTATCTGAGTAGGGACAAAGTCTGCATTTCCAAGTGCCATAATAATTCTCTCTTTAGCCTTACATCTTTTTCATTAAATGTATTATTTTGAAATTAAATTTCCACTGTAGATCTGGGGAATGTCTTAGATGACCCTGAGCTTGTCCTTTTCCTGCAGCTACATTGGATAGCCTTATAGGAGATACCACCTTTCCCCACCAAGCTTCTCTTCCATTATTATTCTTAGAACACTACAACTGCAAAAGCACTAGCACTAGTTTCAATTATTTCAGACAGCATGAAACAGCTTTCATGGGACTGAGAAAGCCTTTACATAGAATAGCCTATAGTGTGGCCATTATGAAGTTCTTCTGGGACGTGGGGGAGTGGGTTGAATCCTATTAAGTAGAGGAGACAATTGAATCTGCATTTCCTGCAACATGGGTGACTACTTTAATCATAACTTATTGGATAAAAGGTTAGGGGAGGATCACCATTGGCTTCTCCAGATAGATTTCATGAGAAATGAATAATAGCTCCCTATGCAGTAGAGTTTCAGTTTTGTGAGTCCCACTGGCACTAAAGTTGTAAGTACTGGAGAACAGCTTAAGCCCACCTTTGTTCCTAGCAGTTCCTGCTGGCTAGCTTAAGTAGCTCAGCACAGTTTGCAAATCTCATTATTTGGCAGTTATGTCTCCTAAAGCACTGTACTGAAACCAGGCACCAAACTCAGGGCAGCGATCTAAAAATTTAGCCATTGAACAGCTAACTAGGAAGCCTGAGACAAAATTCTCCAAAAATATTAAATTATGCATCATTTTCTGATAAGCTGGTAACTTCAATATCCTACTTCAGAAGTATAACTGATGTTCTGAAATAGGATATGTAACGCATGCTCTTTGGGATCTAATGCTACTCTGCATTCTGTACATTTTTCTGGGTACTGCTAGTGGATGCGATTCAGACAATTGAAAACATAGATTTTCTGTTGTCGTTACAACAAAAGACAACATTTCTGTTCTCAATTCTCTTTATATATCAGTTTTCGGGTAAATCAAAATCATCTTCTTTACACAGATTTTTACTTCACAGATTCTGTGATAGTAACTTAGAATAAAATTTAATTTAATTAACCTGTTCTTCATAACTTAAGCAACTGGAGAAGGATTTATGGGTCATGTGTACATGATTTATCATTATATATTGCGCAACCAAGTAAATAAGCACAAAAGTGCAAAACCAATAGTACCAGACATATACATGCTTTTTTCTATCTAGCCATATATTTTCACCATGCTATAATCACACATAGGCAGAGATTACATCCAGTGTCACACAATTAAACATACTGTATGCTCCAGTAATAGGACCAAATACTCACAATGGTCCAGTTATCAATAAATGATTTAAAATGTTTTGCTTAGAATTGCAGAGAAAACTCCGCAGGTGCCAGGGTGTAACCATGGAATTCAGCCTTCTGTTTCTTAAAAGGTAGCAGATACATTTCCAAAGCTGCTCTTGCTCAGTGTTTGAAGTGCAATGGAATACACTGAGACATATGTTTTTTAAAAATCTCATGCTTTCATGAAGTCCTAAAATGTATTTGACATGCACTGAAATGTCAGTAGCATTATATGAGATGACTTGATGTCACAAGCCATGGTGCCATAATAGTAAACAACCTTGGGAATGGGAACTGGAGCAGCATACATATCTGAAAATGCAGAATGTCCTTTAGCTGCTTACAGCTAGTTATTTTCTTTGCTGTCATAAATATATTCAGCCTAGATACAACCTTAGCTTTTGAATTTACCATTTTTTTTATCTCTCCTACACTTTTTCTATATCAAATTTCTTTATAAATTTAAGTTGCATGCGTCTATTTTTGTTCCACTAGGAGTAGAGACAAAGGAACTAGTAGTTAGACCATTAGTGTGAAGGTAGACTTGAGTGCTCAGCACCACTCTGTCACAGAACTCTGATGAGTGTGGGAAACTCACTCAGGAGCTTTCTGTTTGCAACTTATATGCAAGTGAGGCTACTGTGAGGTTTGTGAGGTATATAGTTAGTACGCTAAAAGGGCCTTCTAAATATCATAAACCAAATTTTATTTCTAAAGTGAGTCAGGATTTAATTTAGTTAACAATTTCATTGATGTACTGTGGTCCAGTGCTGTCTATACTGGAAGCTAAGAAAGCAAGTGTTTTATAATAACCTCACTGGAGACTTTGCACTGCCACTTTACATCTCTTTCCAAACCCATTGGTCAATTACTCATTGTCACACTGAAACAGCTCAACTAGCAATGGTAAATTAGTATACATCTTGTCTCGTAATATCACAGCCACACTGTGAGACTGAAAATTATGCATTGCATTTTGATGTGTTTATTCTATGTATGTGCAGTCTTTCAATGAAAAGCATCTGAATATAGTCAGCAAGGTATGACTCCTGAAAATACTACTTTTCAACGTTGAAAAAAACAGTTTTGTTTTTCTATCAAAACAGCAGGAATACTCTGGATTTCATGCTCTATTTTCCCTGAAACTCTCTTAGAATGCTACCTCATTCCCATCTGTGGTTAGCAGACTTCAGATTCCAAAGTGAAATATTTGTTTTACACAGAATTCTTTGAAAACTGTAACTGTCACTTGCAAGAAATTGAGATTTCAGAACTATATCCTTTAAAAAAAGGAAAATCAATGACCAAAATCTCTTGCATAATTTGAATTCAGGTCTCTGTGTATATCTTTGTATGTGCTTATATGCATATACATATACCCAACTGTAATAGTAATTGTAAGTATAAACATATATATGACTTTAAATGTCATTTTGAGAAGAATTCTTCTGTCCTAGCTGTCATGTCTAAAAGTTTTATATTGAAATCTAATTTAGGCTTTTTAAAAAAATGGAAGGAAGCAGTCATTCCCAAAGGATGATCCCTTTCTGCTGAAGAAAAGTACCCTAAAAAAGAACAGATGAAACCATTCTCTGGTATGCATATTTCTGCAAAAACTAGAGTGCTATACACAACTTTAAGTCAACTTTCTTTTGACAAGCAAAATTATCTAAAATCAATCCTATTATTTGACTTTCTCTAATGTCACCTCAGGGTCAAAAATTCAGAGCCTCGTGCTCAAAAGTGGGGTTCTAGACAGCATCAGGGTGGTTGAGGTTGGGATAGGTGCCCAATGGTGACCAAGCTGGGCTTCCCCCACATGCCACACTCCATAGGAACATTTCTTCCTGATAGATCGGGATCTTCAGAGGGCAAAACGTTCCAGCAGAAAATTTCTGATCAGTTCTAGTTTTCAACAGCACTGATTTTTTTTTTTTCATGAATTGCAATGCATTCTAGATGGAGTAGATGTTTTGATTGAGCCTTATGGATGCCCTAAAGACCATAAAGCAGCTGACCACAATCCTGACATCCTCTCTTGCATCACAGTTAATTGAATTTCAGTGTAAGTTGAAAACCTGGTTGACCAACATTTGCAACAAAAGTGATTCCCCAGTTTAAGATGTCTGTGTGTAAACTGCTCATTGGCTTTTCTAGCTATGTTCAGACAGCTAAGGAAAGATCTCACATCAGCAGGGGTGGGATTGAGTGATGATACCGAAAAAGGCAAAACTAAATGCAAAGCTAAATAGCAATGGGGAAGAAACAAGTGTGACAGTCAGACATTATATGTGCAAAGGAAGAAAGAAGGGATGATGAATGTACACAGAAATTAATCTAGATAATCCATCCAAAAGAGATGTCAAGATGATTGTTTTAAGGCAAAGGAAAAACTGAGTCTCTAAAGAAAGACTGTAATGGACAGAAATTTCCTCTGAATCATCAGTTGTTTGCATGCTGATGACAGCTGCATTTATTGTTAATCACTATTTGTTCCAAGTTTAATATTTCTTAGTCTCCTTGACTGCCCTCTGGTTCCCTTTATAACTGTGCAAAATACATAACTAGCATTCCCTGATTTAAAAAAAAAAAAAGTGAGCTGAAATATTGATTTTTCTGTTTCTTTTTCTTCTAGTAAAAGATAATGAGCAAAATTCATCACAGGAACAATTAGTAGAAATTATTCCTATTGTGTCATGAAACCAAGTGACATTTCATTGTTTATCTGGAGGCTTAATGACGATTTCTGGTGATAATTACTAAGCTTACTAAGCTTTCAAAGTTATTGTTAATATGCACCAGATTTCTCTGTTTATCCAAACTCAGAAAGTATGTGACTATATAAAAATAAAAATATTTTAAATAGGTCTCAAATGTTGAGCTGTCCTGAATGGAAAAGCAGTTTTCTTTTTTTTTTTTCTTTTTTTTTTTCTTTTTTTTTTCTTTTTTTTTTTTTTTGGTTTGGTTTGGTTTGGTTTTTTGTTTCCATCCCTCAAATCTTTCTCTTGAACTCTGGATGTAAGAATTAAAGCTGAGAGTTTACAAATGGGACTTGATGTTGTAAATCATGAATGATGGTAATGAACAACAACAAGAAAAGCAATAGCTAAAGAAAAAAAGCCAAATAGGAAACATTTAAATTCCCTCCCACTTTCAAACTTTTTCTGATTTAGTCACACACATCTACAGTACCAAAACTGTAACAGGTAAATCTTATTTCATGAGTACCTGTAGTACAGATGGTGCAGTAATCGTTGAGACAGGGCTGATGAAGCCAACTGTAAAACACCTGCAGCATGTTTACTTCAGATGCAATGCAACTTCCACGTGAGTCTGACTGCTTTCAGGGCAGTAATGCATGGTGTTCTGCAGATGTACGAGTTACAGACCACTACACATTTGAGGCACTTCTAAGGTCAAATGGTAAGAACTTTAATTATCTAAATGTTGGAATCATGCTCCTAGAGGGACAGTTATGGAGGTGAAATAGAGATTGTTAAAAATTTAATTGAAGAAAAATGTGTAAAACTGTGTAGTAATACTGTTTTACACATATTTCCTCAATTATTTTTTTTAACTACATTTTTTTGACATATTGGAGATTTTAAGGTCAGGTCGGTTCATCATCCAATGTGATCTGCTGCTTAACTCATGCCTGAGAAACTTTCAAAGGATATTTCTTAAAGTATATTGATGCTATCCTTTTCCTATGGGAGCTGAAATAAAACTTTACTGGTTTTGGAAGAATTTATCAACATCAGTAGGACTCCACTATACTTGTCACCAGTTCCAAGTCAGCTTCTATCTTTGTCCTGTGTCATTTTCATTTTGATTCTTCTACTTAGTATGCTATTTCTGTCTGCACTTTGAAGATTGGCGGGTATACTACTTTTTCCTTTTTCTCATTTGTATCCCTCCAGCTTTTTTCAAGGTCTTAATTAATGGCTGAATAGTCTGGACTTAGATTTTAAGGCTACTCTGATTACAAATTTGGTTATCATAGTAAGAATAAAATGTTTTTCAAAATCTCAAAATAAGTCAGTGGCCCATCACATCAGTTATGGAACACTTCAAATTAAAAAAGTGACATGTCCTTGTCTGGAAGTTCCATACTTTATATATGTCAAGTTAAAACATAGAATCATGGAATAGTTTGGCTTAGGAGGGACCTTAAAAATTTTTTATTCCTAGCTGCCCTGCCATGACCAGGGACACTTTCCACTAGACTAGGTTTCTTAAGGCCCCATCTAACCTGATATTGAACACTTTCAGGGATGGGACACCCATAAGTTCGCCGGGAAACTTGTTCCAGTGTCTTACCACCCTCACAGTAAAACATTTCTTCCTAATAGTCAGTCTAAATCTACTCTCTTTCTGCTTAAAGACAATCCCCCTTGTCCTATTCCTAAAGGCCCTGGTAAAAAGTCCCTCTCCATCATTCTTGTGGGGACCCTTTAGGTACCGAAAAATTGCAGTAAGGTCCAGAGCTTTCTCTTCTAAGAATGCTGAACATCCCTAACTCTCTTATCCTCACACCAGAGGTGTTCCAGCCTTCTGAACATCTTTATAACTCTCCTCTGGACTTGCTCCAACAAGTTCTTATGTTGGGATCCCAGAGTCGGATGCAGCACTCCAGGTGGGGTCTCATCAGAGCAGAGCAGATTCCTCTCCCTCACCTTGCTGCTTTGGATGCAGCCCAGGATACAGCTGGTTTTCTGGGTTGCAAGTTCACATTGCTGGGTCATGCCAAGCTTCTTACCCAGCACCCTGAAATCCTTCTCTGCAAGGCTGCTCTCAGTCCATTCTCCACCTAGCCTGTATTTGTATTTGGAATTGACCAGACCCAGGTGTGGCACCTTGCACTTAGCCTCGTTGAACTTCATGAGATTCCAGAGACCCACCTCTCCAGCCTGTCAAATTCCCTCTGGATTAACCCCTTCCCTCGAGCATGTCAACTGCACTGCGCATCTTGGTGCCATTGGCAAACTTGCTGAGGGTGCACTTGATCCCACTGTCCATGCTGCCAATATGTTAAACAGCACTGGTTCCAATACTAACCCCTGAGGAAACACTCATCACTGGTCTCCACTTGAACATTGATTTCTTGAGTGCAACCCTTTGAATTCCTTATCCACCATCCATCAAATACATCCTTCTCCAATTAAGAGACAAGGATGTTCAGGACAGTGTCAAATGCTTTGCCCAAATCACAGTCACAGATCATCTGGTCCATCCTGCCTGCTCAAGCAGGATCATCCTAGAGCACATGGCACAGGATTGTGTCCAGGTGGTTCTTGAATATCTCTGGTGAGGGAGACACTGGATTGTCTCTCTGGACAATCTGTTCCAGTGCTCAGTCACCTGCACAGTAAAGAAGTTCTTCCTCATGTTCAGGTGGAACTTCCTGTCCCTCAGTTTCTGCCCTTTGCCTCTTGTACTATTGCTTGGAACCACTGAGAAGAGGCTGGTCCATCCTCTTGACCCCCTCCCTTCAGACACTGACAGACATGGATGAAGTCCCCTCTCAGTTGTTTCTTCTCAATGCTGAACAGGCTCAGTTCCCCCAGCCTTTCTTTGTAAGAGACATGCTCCTGTCCCTTAATCATCTTTTTTCTCCTCTGCTGGACCCACTCCAGGGCCTTCAGGTCTCTCTTGTACTGATGAGCCCAAAACTGGACACAGCACTCCAGATGTGGCCTCACCAGGGCTGAGTAGAGGGGCAGGATCAGCTCTCTTGACCTGTTGGCAATTCTCTTCCTAATGCCTCAGGATTCCATTGGCCTGCAAGGCCACAAGGGCACTGCTGGCTCATGGACAGTTTGCTGTCCACCAGGACCCCCAGGTCCTTCTCCTCAGCTACCTCCCAGCAGGTCAGTTCCTGGCCTGTACTGATGTGGGAGTTTATTCTTCCCCACGTACAGGACCCTGCATTTGTCACTGAATTTCAAAAGGTTCTGCTCTGCCAATCCCTCCAGCCTGTCAAGGTCCCTCTGAAGGGCTGCACAGCACTCCAGAGCTCCTCCAACTTGCTGAGGAGGAGCATCTACCTTTTCATCCAAGTAACCAATGAACAAGTTAAACAATTCTGGGCCTGGTATTGAACCTTGGGGGACACCACCAGTGACAGGCCTCCAACTAGACTCTGTGCCACTTATTACAACCCTCGGGGACCTGCAATTCAGCCAGTTCTCAATCCACCTCACTATCAACTCACCCAGTCCACACTTCCTGAGCTTGCCTATGGAAGACAATGAGTTTGCCTATGGAAGGATGTTGTAAGAGACAGTGTTGAAAACCTTGCTGAAGTTGAGGTGAACAATATCCACTGCTCTTCCCTCATCCATCCAGGTAGTTGTTTCATTTTAAAGAATGATCAGGTTGGTCAAGCATGATTTACCATTAGAGGTACTGTGCTGACTTCTGATCACCTTCTTGTCACCCATGTGGATAGAGATGGCCTCCAGAATGAGGCACTTCATTACTTTTCCAGGGATTGAGTTGAGGCTAACTGGATGGTAGTTCCATGAGTTATCCTTTTTTTGCCCCTTTTTGAAGACCGAGGTGACTTTTGCTTTCTCCCAGTCCTCAGACACTCATTGTGACTGGCCTCACCAAGGTGTCCATCAACTCTCTCAGTAGTCGTGACTGTACCCCATCAGGGCCCATGGTACAGTCAAATCACATCAGTTAAATTTATTGCAAGAACATCACAGTCCTCATCAATGCCAGTAAAAGCATATGTTCTAGGGACAGTACTGTATAAACTGTCCATTCAAATACTGGGATCAAGGAAAGTTCTAGTCATGTTTTTTTGAAATCTACATCAAGTAGACATATTTGCTGTCTACATAGAGTATGGCAAGTGATACAATACAGCACACAAGTTGTCAACAAACTGAGGCCAGGCTTTGAACTTTTGAATAAAATTTTTGTATTATTTTAGTTTGAATTTAGGAATTTAAGACAGCACAAGGACATTTTGATGTGCCTAACTTCACAGACACAGCTAGATATTTATCATTGGAAGGAAGGCACATCAGTTTTGGGGATCCTGAAATAGCTCTGTTTCTGTTCCTGTTTATGCATTATTCAGATCGCAAAACCCATTTTAGCAGAAAATTAACACCAAGTTGAAAAATCATTAAAGAGAACACCTAGCACTAGGAACTTGGACTGTCACCTGACTATCTGAAGAGACACAAGTCCCTGGTTAAAATCAATACCTCTTATACACTCATCTGTTCATTTCTGAAATAATTAATATTCTCTGCATCCATGGAGTGGTGACCATGCTCATCAGGAGGAAGCACTGGCAAACTTCTTGATGAAGCCAAAAATGAGATTTCTTTATACCTCATTTTAGACAATGTTCTTGCTTTGAGTCTCTATTTAAGAACACATGAGCTAGCAGCTATGGTTGTAGGAAAAACACTCAAACAAGTACCAAGAAATTCACTCACATAGAGATTCATCAGCATTCTTGCTCTAAACAATCACATGAATTCCAATAAACTGTAATTAATAAAAAACAGTGCAATAAGGGCAGGTACTAGCTTTTACATTTTATTGACCTCTCAAGCCATTCAAGCATATTGAACTTGACTGAAATGCCTATGAGTTTACTGTGAACTATTACATCATCTCCCTTACTTCTGATTTTCATTTGATGTGTCTTAAAACAAGACATAAAGACAAGAGCTGCTTTCAAGCCAGTAATTGTTTCTTGATATTAGGCCCACTATCAACCTAGCCTCAAACAGAAAACTTTGATGAGATTTAGCCAACTATTAAGGCTATTAGTTGAAACATTAAATTGATTTATTTTTCCTATTACATTAACCTTCTCCTTTACATTCAGTGGTGTCTTACATAGGACAAAGTAAAAGCAACTCGATATTTAAACATGGCAAGAATGAATATAAGACATCTTGTTATGAGCCACATGTTACTGCAAAAACAAGCTGACAATGACTTCTGAAGAATGTTAAGTGCTAGCAACAAAATGGAATATTTGTAACAGCATCATAGTGGAAAATAAATTTGATGGCATGGAGAGAGGGAATGTAATTAGTTATAAGCAGGATTGATTTTAAAAGTTTATGAGATATATGACCTGCCATGCAAAGATATTTTAACAGACATGTTCTTGCAACTGTAAGGCAGGGCAGAATTAAATTAATTTATTCTGCCCATTTATCTAAGGCTTTTATAATTAGATTGATGTATTTATATAAATGAGAAAATCTTCCTTCTTGAATGTGGAAGAATTCCTGTAACTAGAGAAGGAAGCAGGTAACCCTGTCATTATTAACAGGGAATTATTTCATATAAATAAAATGCTAATTTAAATACATACTGCTTTTGCACAAAAAAAAAAAAAAAAAAAAAAAAAAAAAAAAAAAAAAACCACCAAAAACCTAACAGCAGAACATGAACAATAATTTCATAATACTAAAGCTGTGGGTGTTTTGACAAGATAAAGCACCTGCTCTTCACCAGCAGAAACTGTATTTTGAATCTCAGCACAGGATCCATACAGCTGCTGTCCTCATATTACTATCAGAAAGATATCTTCATACAAATATGTAAATTCATGCAACCAAAATATATTTACTCTTGATTTCTTATGTGTACAAAAGACATCCTTGAAATTTCAGCTCCTGCACCTTCTATTTCTGTTTCTACAAACAACCTCTCAAAAACTCCACTGATCCAATAAGTCAAAACTGCTGGTTAATTTCATTTTTCTAAGTATCTAGAGAGACCTTTTAATCTCCTTAAGCTAAGTATCTGAGGGGAAATACTGCTTGTGAAGAAATGTGCTCTAACTTTTGCCTCTAGAGAGGGGAGACTCCAATTTTGGCTAGACTGACACAGGGGAGGTAGCTGCCCTGGTGATGTTAGGCGGACACGTGTGAACATGTGTGTCCCAAGCTCCTCTGTCCCCTGCACCACTCATGCACACACACACACACAGCCACAAAGGCACCAGCTCATGCTCTGAGCAGCCTCTGCAGGTGAGGGCACTCACAGCATGGGCGGCTGTTAAACCAGAAGTTTGTTTTGAAGCGCTGGTCTCCGGGTGCCCTGGTGAGAAGGGAGACTTGCAGAGCTCTGCTCATCAGATGGAGGCCTGAAGCTGCCAGCTGGACCATGTTGCTCCATTATATCAGCAACACAGGAGCTAAAATATGTTCACAAAAGGCATCTTCTACTCCACCATCAGCCTATTCATGCAGAAGCTGAGTACCAAGAGGGAAGAGCACTCTATTTTACAGGAAAAGAGTTTTTCTCATTTTTTCAAGCATCACTCAGAGACAGTGTTTCTAAGGTTTCTGAGTATGATGAAGGTTATTGGTACTCACTGTACCATTTGCAATTACCAAATGTCACTACTCAGAGTTTTTCCCATGTTCCCTTTTCCTTGCTGCAGTCTATCATTAACACATGGTGTTTTCAGAGAATACCCAGCCTACACTTACTGTTTTGCTTTCATATTTTTCTCCTTGTTTATTGTGTTGTATTCCTGAAATTTCTTTGCTATTTGGGGACTTAGAAAAATTTGGTTTTATGGAGGTATTTGAAAAACAGCTTAGCTGGGCTTCCTGGGCCTCTGATAGACAGAATGAACTCAGATATAATGTGTTTTCCAGTGACTCATTGCTGGTATTCCAGTGGTTATCTTAAAATACCAATAAGGTTGTGGGATCATGTCCACTTCCCACTGGGAAGTTGACCTGCCAGCAGGCTTGTGCTGGGAACATGTGGCAGCAAGTTTGCCATCAGGGATGTCATGCCATTCCTTAAAATAAGTTCCAAGGGATCTAAACTAATGCTGCAGTGGTTTGGGTGCCCTTAGCACACACCTTACACCACTGATGCTAGTAGGTGGAGTCACCCATTTGTAGATCCATGCCAGCATTCACAAAAAAGAACCATACATTAAGGTGAGGAAAGAAAAAGTTCTCGCTGACAACAGCAGAGCTTAGAATTTTGTCAGAGCTCTGAAACTAGGAAAAACAGCATGAATGTTCAGTCACATTTTCAAACAATCTGCTTTTGACCTTGTTTAACTTTGCATGAACATTTGGAAAACCCATAACACTATATTTTACTATTATCAATATTAATGTAAAGCAAGTACTAAGTTTTTATGCTCAAATATTTATAGAAAGTGGATTTTATGTTTGTTTTCTATAAACATTGGTATCAGAGTCCTGGTTGTTAACATTAGTGCTTCGCGATCAAGAATGAGAAACAGCACTATGTGTCTTACACAACCATCACAGTTAAACAATACAGACAGTACTCCAAAAGAGATCTATACAGCAAATGAATCATAAAATAACAGAACAAATCTGCAGAAATAGTCAACTTATATAGGCTTTCTGTCAACGGAGAGAAAAGCAAAATGTATCAAATGCAATTTAAGTATTAATTATTCAGCCAACTCTTTCTGCAGACTTGCCTTTCAGCATTATTATTTTTCACATTAGACTATACTAACTCACTTTGTGCACGTTAGGAAGCATCTGATCTATTATTTTTATAAATTATTTGAACACAGTGATAGTGCTGAGGGCTTCTGTTCTTGTGTTCCTAGAAATTAGTCAAGAAAAATACTTCTCCTGCTGAGGCAGTAAAGAAAACAAACTAAATATGAGATGACAGGAACATTATTGTCTCCATTTTACTGAAGGTAAAAGAAAACCTTTTAAAAATCAACCATTACCATGTTTTTAGATAGCATGGTGGTAGTTCTAAAGATCTAACCAAGTCTCCTACTCCTAATTACTAATAAGGTGCATGTAGACAGATTCCATTTTCCTATATATGTTTTATAGTAATTTTTAAAATCCATTTCATCTTTTCTACAGAAGCTTCTTGAAATCACAGGCATTGAATAAAATTCTTCAAAATTATATTGCTTCCTCTAGAGGTCACATTTTTTAAAACAGCTGCCTTCATTTCATTCCAGTATCTATGAGGAATATTTGCCCTCACCTCTGCACCAGACTGATTGCTGTACACCCTGATGGGGTTTCAGAGCTCCTTTCCAAAGCCAGGAGCATGAACAGGCAGGATACCTTTTTGGCTGTGGCTACACAGCTTTTTGAGCCCTGCTCATTAGATTTGCACTGTCATAAGCACTCGTGTAACCAGCTCCAGGTGACACAGCTCCAAGAGAAGCCCAATGGGCCTGCAGAGGCTTCAGAAGAGTGATACAGAACAGCAAAACCAGTAGTGAACAGGGAGAAGGAAGCTGGAATTAGAGTGGCCAAATCTGTATCCTTATTCAGATTTGTCCTTCAAAAGCAAGTTTTGGAGTAACTTCTGTTGCCTCACAGCAGCTTCATTGATATTCTGTTAAAAATTTCCTTTTCCACAGGGTTATCACAGGTTAAAAACCATAATCACATGATGTGTTGGCACAGTCACTTTATCTCAGCTAGATGGTTATGATTTTGGACAGTATTTCCCACAAGATGTTTCTTGTTCCATTTTGCACTATCCCAAAATCATGTTCAATTTCAACTTTTAATAAAAAGGGTTATTTTAGAATCTTAACTTCATACTGATGGCAAAGCCTACATCTTCAATGAAGGATCTTAAAATTTGACTATATAGCCTTGTAGACCCTCTGTTGCTAAGACCATTCCTGTTAAGATTCAGGAAGAGGTAGTGACAGGCCCCCTGGATCTATTTGACTTTTACAGTATGGGACAGCCTTTCTAACCAGAGAGGGGAGTTATTTTGGTAGCAGATCAGGATCCCAATTCACAGGTACTGTGCTGCAGTCAAATGCCTTCTCACACTGGTGAATTCCAGTGTGTTTGCATAGTGCTTATTTTTAGCTGCTGTCATTGAAGTTATTACTAGAGACAACATAGGTTCAAAATGTCCCTTGCACTTAAGCAAAAATAAAGGTTTCCTGGGATTCCCCGCACTAGGAGTTTTGTCCTTCATTTTTTTTCCAGGCATTAATGCATTCTCAAGCAGTCATCCCCAATTAGTCTTGCTGATATCATATGCTTGTAAAAGTCACACTTCTCATATCAAACTTCCACAGTCCTTATATCTTTGTAAATTCTGACTTTTAAAGAAAGGGTATTTTTTATATGTAATCCAATTCTCATTTAGGAGTTCATTTTATTTTAATGGTCTTCACAGTTCTCAAATAAGCTTCATAATTTTCACTCGTAATTTGTATATTATCCAAGTAACAGATCACTCTACTTAAAACTGTTATTATGCAGGCTGCTGAAATGCAGAAAGATTGGTAGCCATTGCTGAAAGCTGCCTGATGAGAACAAAAATAGGGGGTAGTGAATAATATAGAGATTCAATCAAATAGAAAGCATTAAACATTCACTGAGCAAATTGACCACTATTCAACCAATACCTTATTTATCTGCAATTAAATAAAGTGAGAATTAATCATTTTTCCATTGTGTCTGAAAACATATTTGGAGAGCCATAGCTGCTGCACCAGCTGCTCAGCTAGCAGGGCGAGAAGGTGAAATGAAATGGCTGGGCATGGCTGGAGGCAGCACTGACCTATACACAGGGCTGTGCTCTCCCTCAGCTGTGCTGTACAGGGTTAGGTACATGCCATTTCCACCCAGGCTTATCAGGAAAGTATGAATTAAGCCTCTCAGTATCCCTTCCCCTCCCTGGGCATGATACTGCTACTCCCATGTATGTCCCTGTGGAGCAGTGGCTGCTGTGACTGCTGTGACCATCAGGGCACAGTGGCCCTGGCCCCTGCACTGTGACTTTCACAGCTGCTCCCAGCCCTGCCAGCTCAGGGGAAAGTTTGCCCTCCACTTCCAACCCCTCCACTGTGTCTTTGCTTGTGGACACATGGTGCCCTTTTTTTTTCCTGTTTGTTTTTCCTCTTCAATCTTTTCAGAATTTCAGTGCTAAGCAGTGGCTGCTTTTAGTCACAAAATGCATTAGTGGCTCTGTACAGATCATAGTGGAAATGATTTTGTAGCAAATAACCGTCATAAGGGAGGCATAAGGAATTATTTTTGGGAAATAACTGTTGTAAGGGAGTCACTGGTGGTATCACTCAAGTGTTTTTAGCACTCAGGAGCAGGCTATGTGAGGTAAAAGCTTTTTTTGCATTGGATGCAATACTATAAGGGACATAACAGCTACTGAATATATTAAGGCAGCTCATCTATCCTTCTCTAACAATGCACTAACTACTGTACATGTCAATTCATGTAATCAGTTCACAGGAAGACTGATCTCCTGCACCACTGAAGTCTTTGAGAGGAACATAAGTGACATGTAAGGTTACCTGCTATCCACTCCAGATAGAAGATGAAGAAAGCATTGGGGTGGGCAGGGGAAGGGGGCTTTGGGGCAGGGGGCTGAGTGGGTGAGGAATGCCACAGAGAAGCACTTCCCACTGTCAAACAGCGCTGCTGCTGAAATTCTCCAAATGCAAGCTCAGTATTGAACATGCCTCGTGCATTGGGATTTCCCACCACTGCTGTGCTCCTCAGACCTTAGAAGTACACACATCTGCTCCCCGGTTGTTTTAAAGGAAGGCTGAGATAGGCTGTGGTGCTTGCATGGAGGAACTGACTTCACAGGACACACAGAGCTTCAGAACTCCCTGGAAAGGCAGAGCCAAGAGCCACCCATGATCTGAGTGAGGGGCATGGAGTGCTGGGGTCTGAGACTGGGCTGAGACAGGCAAGGGGCATTTCCACCTTTCTGGCACAGGACCAACCTTCAGATAAGTCTCTGCTGTGACACTCAAGCCCAGCAGGGAGAACCTTTTATCGAAGGGTACAGGTGTTGCTTCGAAGATAAATGGCTTTGAGAAGCAGGACTCTCCTTTGCAGTCAGCAGACATTAAGTGCTACTCTATAAGATGCTACTTCTTTCCATGGCTTGCATTTTAAAGCAAAATGTAAAAAAACAGTTTCCTCCCGAAATGGGTACTTGTTTGGTATTCCCTAAGCGACTGTGAAGTCCTTTTTACAGGAGATATTGCTCAGAAAAGATTTATGAAATGTGGCAGGGCAACATCAAGGCCTTAGAACCTTTAATTTAAAATGCCTTTCCCCTTCATCCTCCCGTGTAAATTGCTGAGCAATCATGATTTCTTCTTACCTTCTGCTCTCAGTGATACAGCTCGTGTCATGCCAGGATCACAGTTCCATGACATTAATTATACACAGCCAAGGTACACTTTTCATTTTGTGCCCCAAATGGAAAATAGTGCAAAGGAGCACAGAAGACACTGGCTGTGCTTAGGGAATTTCATTTCAGCTCTGTACCTTTAAAAAAAAAATAAAAAACCTATGGCTTGGGAAATCTTTCATTTTGAAAGTAGCAAAGGGGTCACTGCTACATTCGGAGCTGCTTACTGTGGAATGGCTTGAAATATAGAATAATAATATCAGCAGAAAATTTCTTGGGCCTGCTTACTTTTGTGTAAGTGAAGGTAGATGACATGGCCAAGATAACAATCTGACCCTAACCTACCCCCCTCAATGCAGTAAAATAGAACCATGTAAGTCAGATGTAACAGAGCCAGAACAGGAGATCAGTGAGTCTGCCTCTTCCTAAGACTGGACTGTGACATCTGGTACGTCCTGCAGAGTGAAAAACTTGCATCATTTTAACTACAAATTGATATTATCAAGTTTTACCTGTACAGCTGCAAAAATTATCACAATTCATTAGTCTAAATTAAATATGTTGTATAGAAAGAGACCTTTACAGGGCCAAATTCAGACACTCACCCAGAGCAGGATGGAGAGCAGCTGACTATGCACACAGGCACAGGACTGTGTATGCACTTTTTCACTCCTGTAATGATCTCCCCAGCCCAAGGGCAGCACCTCCTGAGAAGTCTTCACTGGATCAGCATGGAAGCAGTTTTCAAGTTCTACTGTGGTCCCTGAGACAGCTCTGCCTAGGATACAGCTTACAAGGAGGTGTTATCCAAACGCCTTGAGGATGCTAAGTGGGGGAAAGTACCCAGCAAAGCTGAGAAAAGCAACTTTAACACCAGATATCACAAAGCATCTACGCCTCATCTGCAGCCCCATGGGCTCACAGAACGGCCAGCACTAGCGAGGTCCCACTGCTCCCACAAAGTCAACAGGAGCTGGCAAAAGGAAACAGTAACCTGAGATGTTCCCGGATACAGGCTACAAGCTCAGCAGCTTGGCAGATGACCAAGCACAGCCTTGTCTCTGATGGTGATTTTTCAGTGCTGGGGAGCTACACAGAGCTGTGTACCGCCCTGTAGCACCCTTCGCTTTGCAGGTGGTACAAATGGAGAATGAAATATTTTTACTTCAGCAGCCATGACAATCTAGAAAACACCACACTACTTTCTTCCTGAACTCCTTTTTCAGTTCTGCCAACAACTATCCCAGGCTACCCTGCCAAATGATGAGTGCTGCTCCAGACAGAACTAGATGCTTTCTAGATGAGGCTTTAAAAAATAAAAAGAAATTATGGACTTCTCAGGCTTCTAAAAATCTATTTGGAGTGTTTTGAAGAAACATTGGTGAGTTTTAATCACTTTTCATACAAATATTTTCCAATTAGTTTTTCATTACTTCTGGATCTTAATCATTTGCCTTCCTTTAACACTGTGAGCTTAATGAAACTCTTTTGTCATTGATCTGTGAAAGCAGGTTTAGCATGGTGCTTTATGAATTTGACATTTCCACACACATGAAATCCCAGGCAATGAAAATGCAGTGATTTATTGACAATCTATATTGTATAAAAGAATAACAGGAAGGAATATAATGGAATAAGAAGGAATCACACACAGCCAAGACCTGATCCATTGAAATACCTTCTGAAATTTCTTAAAACACTTAAGTAGCCCATTCTAATAGATCATGAGACCCAGATTCAACTGCAGAGTAATCAACCTTACCTTTTTAACCTTTGCCTGTGTACTTTATATCTCAGTGTAGAGATTCAAAATTCTTCAACTTTTCAAGAGCAACCAGTTATTCTCTGCAATAGCACAAGAACAACGAAATTTGATGCATAATGAAAACAACAAATGCTACAGTGGTGTAATGCCAGTTTAGCTATGTTAAGCTTTTACTGCATCCTTTATTCCTAGATTATATTGGGGGTTATTTATTAGTGATTCATATCCTTTCTTGTTATGATGCACATGATAAAGTAGTCCATGTATGGGGAAAAAATTAGGAGTCTGCACACTATTTATCTCACATACAACATTAGACCCTGAGATGTGTAATGAACAGAAGGATGTCAAACCAGATAGTAAATTTCACAGTGGCTCAACTAGCACTTGTTTTTTCTGATTTGTTTTTATTTTCCAAGCTCAAAGTAACCATGATCAGCTCCCTTGCCTTGCTGTGTGTGCTTGGGCAACCCTAATGTAACAAGTCACAGGCATTCAGACTGTCACTGATCACACTAGAGAATGACATTTAGACTGCTTTGACGAAAATGTACTAGCTGTTCTTCAACTTTCAGTAGACCTATTCCTATAGAATATAAAACAGGAGCATAAAGTCATAAACCAAATAGAAGAACCACTGAGTGCTGAACAACAGCTGCCTCACAAAAACCCCCAGGCTGACTCTGCTGGGGATACTGTCTAGTCCACTGCATCCTGAAAATTTCAGACAGAAAGACCAACTAACAACTTTAGAGAGCTCATAGGAAAGAATAATGGAGAGCAGAACTAGCAACCACAAGGATTTTGTGGTATCTTGAGAACTCAGGATAAATTAATAGATTTGAGTGCAAAAGAAATAACCACAGTAATTTGTCATCTGCTCTCCTCACTTAACCGTAGGCATAATGCTGTGATCATAGAACACCTATGCACTTCCTACCTACAGTCCAACACCTGGAATTACATTTCTTTGTATTGGGAGCATATTTTCAGTTAAAAATCTATCACTTCTCTGAGGAACCAGTACTTGCTTCTTTAAAAGTGCTAAAAATACTTATTTAAAGTTTGAATTTCACAGGCCACAGCTTCGAGGTATTGGCTTACTTTGTGCAGCTTGCAAGATTAAAAAGCCTACCATTTTTCTACTGAAAAGATTAATCTACCTCTGTTCTTATGTTTGTGTGGCAGAAAAGGGCTTTTATCTTCAGACCAAGACAATAGTGCTATTTAAAAAATACAGGTAGCATAGAAAAACAGAAAAGTATATTCAGAATATTTGTCCAAGATTCCCTTAATAAAGAGTTGGTAACATAGCACAAATGTTTTTCATGGACTGAGCATGAAACTATAATGAAAACCACTTTGTTTTTTGCATATATTCTCTAAGAGAGGTAAAAACCACACAGTGTTTCCCCTGAAAATGCAGAATAAAAAAAGGCACTCTTAACTGTGGTAGGACTTGTGGAAATGAACTCCACTCATCATCCTAAGGTAAAACACAGGCTTATTGTAATTAAAAACATATTCTCATAAATAAACCTATTGCAATGCTATTAACTCACATTCACATTTCTTTAATGCAAATATGTGAAATATTGATTAATGCATAATGCTGAAGATGTTTGCTTTTGTGTCAAGGTTCAGTATCAAATACAAACTTCAAAAAAGAAGCACGCAAATCACAATCGTTGTTTTATTAATCTTTTGCAGGCAGGTTTTGCAAAAAAATAAATCTCATTAATGTGTTGAGGCAATAGGAAGCCATGTTATACATGCTGTCTCCAAAACATAATAGTTACTGAAAAAAGTGAGAAAATAACCACAAGTGCATGATACCTATTGCCATCTAAAAATGTTCTATAGAGACTCACTGTTCCTTTTTTTGTACACCTGTATAATTCTTTATTGTATTATTTATCTCTTGCAAAACCCAACATATTGTACAGGATTTTTAACCTCCTCAGTGATTAAATGCAAGGTTGTGATTGCTAATTGTCTTTGCCATGTCTAAGTAAAGCAAATGCCTAAATCTGTTATTTTTCATGAAACATGTCACTGTTCCCAAAATCAGCCTTGGGGCCGTGGTGGCAGGTCACACCATAGGGGACAGCAGATGAAGGCTGTGTGTGTCCCTGCAGCCAGTGTGGCTGAGGGCAGGTGGCACTGGGCTGCTTTGGTGGCTGGGGTCCCCATGGCCAGCACACCACTCAGAAAGGCATGCCAGGTTTCTTCTGCCACTGACTGTGAGTGAGAAAAAGCTGTTTTCCCTGTACGCTGGTCCCAAGAGCACCTGCATGTTTTAGCAAGTTCTATCTTCTCAATATTGCAAAGACAGATGCCGCTCCCCATTTCTGAGATTTCTTACAGGTCTAGGATGGGAGTAACTTCAGCAGCAAGTCAGAGAAATCTATAAGGAAAGCACAACTTCAAGGCAATGTTTTTTTCTTTGATCTTGCACATCCTCCCCTCAGACTCCAGGTGAAACAATTGAATTTGTTTTTATCCTGCAGAGAGTTTGGGAGCTCTCCCAGGTTCATGCACAGAGGGGGTTGCTTGCTTGTACACACCGGTAGCATCTGGCTCTGCTCCGTGTCACCAAAGCCCACCCGGCTAAGGGTTAGCGGCACAGCACACTCTGGTGACAATACACTGCTGTCCCTGGAGCTACCTCCCAAACAGCTGTCAAGTGAGGGATACAAACTGTGGCTGTCATTGCAGCCTCCTCCTGCAACATCAATTTGTATTCACTTCTGTGATGCACTTAGGTTGTAATTAAACCTGCATCTCTAAATGGGCACATTTAACTACAGGCTCTGATGTTTTTGGAGTTAATAATTTTGTTTTTGGAGCTGAAACAATTTTGACAGCATATGCACTACACAGGTGACCAAGGTCCTCAAGAAAAAAGAAAAAGTAAGCCCCTCTTTTAGGTATATCTGCTTCTTTATATCTGCTTCTTTTCCTTCTTCCATCTGAAACTAGAGGCCTGGTTTCATGCCACATTTGACAGCATGAAGGGAGTGCTACAGGACAGGCCACAGAATACTGCCAGTGCTTCAAATCTGCTCCATCATGTGTAGTAAACATGAGCAACGCAGAGCAACTGTTAGTACTTAAAAGAAAATAAGGTGCTTACCTGCTTACTCTGTACTAGGAGCTCATTAACCACTGGTTGCTGCACAGGCTGAGTTTGATCTCAACTTTAGCATGTAAAATTTAAATGGACATGATTACAGAACACATGGGAAATATCCATGACTGATACCCATGACTTCAGACTTCTGATTGGAAGAGAGCAAGTTTTTAATGAGAGAATTTTCCAGCTAAGAAGAATAGCTTCATGTTTAAAAGAGGAACAAAAAGTTAAAAACTTCTGTTTTTTTTTTTTTTTTTTTTTGGGGGGGGGGGGGGTGGGGTTTTTTTGGTTTTTTAATGAAGCTTAGCTGTGACAATACACCTACATGGCCTAAACAAATTAATTTAATATACTCACTTTTCTTTCTAGTAATCTAAATTACTTGTCCTTCCTGTGTATCTGAGACAAAGTCATATACTCAGAGTTTCTAGATTACACAGAAAATGTCTCTGAGAGCACAGAGGGCAGTATACAGATTTCTCATTTGCTGTTTTTTTCAAATTGCCCACTAGACCAAAGTGCAATGTACCCAGCAGCAGCCACACTGCTGCAGAGACAGATCCCTTTCAGCTCCCTTTGGATGACAGTAGCTCTGATTTAGGAGAGCCCCTGCTGACATGAGCAGGAAGTGCTGAACCATGTAGGCACTTCTATTACACATAGTATAGATATTTTTCTAGGGAGTTTGCAGCAGCTCTAGTCCAGATACTCTGCATCATTCTCAGGCTACTGGATCAGCAGTGCTCTCTGTAGGAAAAAGCACTGGGAGAAGGCTGTGAGTAAAGTTATTGCAGAGAGCTAGCCAGAAAGACTGTGACCTCCTGCTACAAAAATCGAATCTGGGGCAGCACAACCATTCTCCTCTTGACATCAGCCATGTATTTTCAGGATGTGTGCTGTATCCTGAGAGACAGCAAAGAGGGACAAATGGGAAAACACCCACCAATACCTTCCACCTCTGAGATTTCCTCACTTGGCAGCTCCTGTTATTCCTTCACAACCACCTCTTCTCAATGCAGTTGCAAAGCCCTCTGAACCATAACCTAGAGGACAGCCAGGCTGTTGAAGGAAAGTCCCTCTGTGCAAGCAATTAATTATATCTTACATAAAAAGTAGTTTTAATGCGGTTCCATCTGAATTTTTTGGGTTATTGTTCAGATAGGTATTAAGATCTAACAAATTGTCATCGTTTGCATTAATTGGCATTTATATTACAGTTAAATGCAGATGGCAAGTGCCTGCAGGCTGGTGTCCTTATCTACATTTGCCATTCCACTATGACTTTGTAAATCATCGCTTTCAAACAGTTGGAGAAACAAAGCATTGAGGAAATGTCTTCTGAAGATGGTGTACTTACTTTCCTAAAAGAGTTGATTTTTACAAGGACAAAAGAAGTACATTTCTTAAAGAATCCTGCACAATATCACCCAAGAAGAGTCAGAGAGAGGATACTGTACTCAGCAAAAGCAAAACCTGTAAAGTGAATAAGCTGTATGTATTGGTGCAGATCCTGTTGACAATTTTCCACACAGAACACACCCCACTACCCCAGCTGGCATAAAACTGGGAGCAGCAGCATTCCCCAAGTGAGCAGCATAAGGGAAACTGGATAACCCTGGGTGAGGCTGAAGTCTGAATCTGGAGCAATGCTCCATACCCCATGGGAAATTGTGGGCTTGCTGAAAGAACAAAATGTGAAATTCAGAAGCCTGGAGTGGGCAGAAAGGGAGAGGAGATGATCAAAATAACAACTCCTCGTTGTCTTGTCACAGAGGGAGTCTGGGCAGTCCTGTGCTGCATCTGCAGCTGAAGAGCAGCAACTGCTACACATTCCCACTCCACACATCCCCAGCTTTTCACCCTTTATCTGTTTCAAATATGTGATGATACTAGATATTTTCAGCCAGATTAAAGTTTACCTTTACTAGTAAAACAGATGTTATATGCTCATCAATTCAAATTACTAGATACCTAAGGAAGAAATATAGTCATCCACAGTAGCTAAAAGCAGATGAGCTATTCACCATATCGCTAGGTGAAACATGTTATTGTCCTCCCTATCTCTTTGTTACCTGTGCAAAAATTCCTGATAAATTAGTTGTGGTACAATGGCAGAACATAAATATTTCAGCTAGGAATTCTTAAACTGGGAAAACCTGTCTGTCAAATTCCCCTACATGTGGGAGTTACTGCCTAAAAAATTGTTGCTAAATCTCAGCACGTAGATAGTACAGATCAAATAGCTAGTTGGATGCAAATATTCCCAAGAGCCAGAACATTGCTGATGACCACCAAATGTTCCTAATGCTTTTAAACCCCTTTGCTACTCACATGGCTGCTACCTCTGTGATCCTCACCTTCCTCAGTGATTTATTACCCTGAAATCTTCTGTCAGGTTTGATTCAAAGTCTGCAGTCCTCCAAAGCTTGGTTTGGTAATAAATTTATCACATTTTTGGAATGGTAAGTTATACAGCAAAAACTTTATTCTTCAGGGTTGGTTTGGGGAGCATTTTTGTTAGAAATTTTAAAAAAATTTAAAGACTTCTTTTAACAAGACTCAGACAGTATTTTGATTCCCCATTTTTATTTCTAAGCTCATTCTCACCTACTATTTTGGAATTACTGTTATTAGAAGAGTGTCTGGCACCGTTCTCTGAGCTCAGAGCCTCATTTATTGCTATTAGCCCAGCAAAGGTGTATTGAAAAGTGTATTCATCAAATGCAATTTGTCCATCTTAGTTCTTTATTCTTTCCCTACAAATAGTCTGAGTAACTCTGATTTTTCCCACATTTTTCTCTGAATCACTAATTATTACATTTGATTTCCATTAATATGAGCAGCTAATATTATTTGAAACAGTCTGTCAATAGGGCAGACCATCTTATTTTATATATCTCACATTTGTATGTTTTCCAAATATAGGAAATACATAATTGTACATAATTGTAGCTAATTAGTATTTAGTGCCTGGTACCAGCATTCCAGCTCTACATTATGTATATATATGTGTATATATTATATATATATTTGCTGCAAGGACCCAGTTGTGCAAAGCATTTAAACTCCTGCCTTGGACTTTTGGTACTTTCCTAGACAAAGCCTAATTCTGTGTGGTGTTTCTCCAGACATATTTTATAGATATGGGAATGGGAATAAGGCAATGGGAATAATTTCATATTGGGATGCTGAGAAACTGATAGCAAACCCACTCTCTCTGAATGAAAATTTAATCTGAGCTTAGTAGCAACCCTCCTGCAAGAAGGTTTTTTCTGTTCCCATTGCCTCAGATCCCACTGCACCAACACTGCATTCAAAGCTCTGTTTTCCCACTGTAGGAAACATCCATCAGGAAGTGGAATAGTGCACAAAGAAGCAACTTCCATTACTTTTTCTAGTATCAAGACAAGATTTAATGACATTAAAAATGTCAAAATGCTCTAATTTTTTGTGCTTTTGTGAGCATAGAAGGATGCAAACAGTGTCCTTGGAAGCACCATCTTCACAAGAATGGGTTCTGTAGATCACTGCAACTTATCCTCATCATTCTGAGCTGATGAAAAATTACAGGTGTATTTCAATCAAGCAAGTTTGTCATTAAAAGTATCAGAACAAAACCACAATAGTTTCAAATTGGAAATACTTCCTAAAGTAATGAAGAGGTGAAGTTTAGCTGTCTGGTGATTCCAGGTGTAGCATAGCACTATGACTTCTGTGAGGACCAGGAACAGCATCTGCAGAAGTTAGAGGCAGTGACACATGGGATAAGATGAGCTGGCCAATAATCCCATTGGCAGGTAAGACTACAGAGGGGATGCAGCTGAAAAATAGCTCAGTGTTTCTCAGGATAATACTTTCCAAACTGTGCAATCTCACAGGTTGAGATAATTGTGATAATTTAGAGTTTACGGATCAAAAGGTCAGTCATTGTATTTCTATTTCTAAATACTGATGCAATTTTTTTTCTTTGTTCTCCTTGGGCAGGTGAGGTATATCATAAAGATTTTAAATTAAAATAAGTTCTCCATTATGGACTGCATAAAAAGTGTGGAATGTAAAAAATGGTACATTAAAAAAACCTTACTAGAAGTGTAAAGCATACTAAGAAAGTGTGTCATTAGAGAAAAAAAATTTCAATTTAACTGGTAATTTGTTTCTTGAATTCTTCTTTTTAAGAAAGTAAGACATGATCATTGACTAAATTCAGGCTAATAAAACAATTGTTTGCTCATTCTTTATGGAAAAGGTTTGATCAATGTTCTGAGAGGCACGATTCACCATCTGAATTTTCTGCCCAGGATTATATTGCCAATAGGTCCCTCTAGCAGGAGACATAGTTTTTGTTTGTTTTCCCCCAAGCTGTTTAAAATTATAAACATATGGTGAAAACATATAACAATATTATGTCAACCCAAACTGGAATGTGAGTTTTTGGAATATGTAATAACAATCTTCTCTAAAATAATCTAAACAATCTCTGTGACTTCAGTCTGACTTAATTAGCTTTTGGACTTGCCTTTTTCTTTTATAAATGAGATCCAGTGAATAAAGAGGTAATATATGCCAAGTTCCCCATACAGACACTGACATGCTGCCAAATGCTGCCCAAAGCAAAATAAGCTGCCTTCCATGGAAATTTACCCACACAAAATATAATTCTGTTTTTCTACTCTCCCCAAAACTGCCATACAATCCTTCTGTTTAATTTGAGAAGACAGGAATAAGTTTGTATCATAACCCATGTAATAAAAGAAACAGCTTCTGTTGGGAGTCCTTCATATTGTAGATGTAGTTTACAGAATAAAGACAGCTGACATTCTTAAAAAAAAAATAAAAAAGCAAGTAGCAAGTTAAATCTGCCTGATGTAGTGGCTTAGCAGAGGGGAGCCCAGACTCCACTGAATTATAAGCGTCACGGTTGATTTACCAAGCCACTGTCTAGATTTGGGGAGTAAAGCAGCAGCTAGCACTGGCAGAGCTGCATTATCTACTTATGCATCTGCTGTGCTCCATCAGAGCTGGACACTCAGCACCATCCACAGCCATGAGTACCTCTGAGGAACAGTAACTTCCATATAAGCCCTATCTGTTTCCCCCAGGATGGTAAATATTAGGCTTTTCATTTTAGATTAACAACAGGCCATTAGGGCCTTGGGGAAAAAAAAAACCCAACCTTAGCAGAAAAATAAACAAAACTTTAATGCAGAAACCATAGTGTGTGATGCAAGAGTGTGCAGACAATGTGCTTGTTCAAAAGGAGAAAAAAGCCCAGTAATCCCCTGTTCTCTGTCCTCCAGTCACTCTACAAAGAGGGGTGAAAAACAAAGGAAATTTTCTAAGATTTGGCTTTTCTTATAAATGTTTTGCAAAACAAATTGTAGAGATTCTTTGGTTGTCTTTGCAAGTGAAGTCTGCAAGGCCTTTATAATTTTGCTGTTTTTTTTTTCATTATTCCTTTCTTCAGTTGTACCTGCAGTCAAAAGCATTAGCAGAAATGATGCTGGTCTAGCAGCAGAAATTCTGCTGCTTAACCTCTGCCTGCCCTGTCTCCACACAGGGAGGCATGCTGAAGAGACTGATAACTGAACTGCCTGCCTCTTGGCCTCCCCATCCTGCAGCACCATGGAGACCAGGTGCATGGAGGTTACTGAAAAGTAGGAAAGATATTTTTGTCATCTAACTTGAAGCATTTTGTCACCTTCCCCTTCACACAGAAATAGCAGCAGGTAGAAGAAGAGCATTTGTCAAAATGAGGGTAAAACTTGTTAAGGACTTGAGTGCCTTTTATATGGCAAAATTTGATACCTTGTGACAGATATAAAACATTACAGATTAGCATTTTAAATCTAGGAGTCACTTCCTACACAACGGAAAACGTAGCTACACCGGACAGTATCTCGCAAGCTCTCAGGCATTCTTTAGCTACTTGGTTTGTTCAAAATGTGATGCAGAAGGGCCACATTTTGTAGAAGGGCCCAGCTGTTACGGTTTGTTAACCTGCAAATTAGCGTCAAGCTGTGAAAGAAAATCTTCAAGATATGCCCTCTATTAGTTCGACAAGAATTTTTGCACCATTTGAGTGATAGTCTGCCCAGTTTTATTATTTGTGTAGAATTTAACCTAGTGGCCATGGTTATTTTTTTATTATTTTATGGTCATATTTTTCAAAGATGGTTTGCAATATACAAAAGATTACTGGAACAAATGTTTTTGTATTTTAGTGCACAGATGTGAGGCAATATTCTTCAAACCCAGTTTCCTAAAATCAGGGTTCTTGTTTTTATGTAACTTTGCTTTACAGGGTTTCACAACCCCTATAATTAATGGGTTTGCAATTACTTGGAAAAGTTAAGCCAGTTTTGTTTCATTTTCTTAATAGTTACTTTTGAATCTAACCTTAGGTATAAGCTGTAAACATGCTGCCTCCCAGAAAATGTCTGAGATTTTCAAAGATGTTCAGGGTTAGCCTAAACCTACACCACTGTTTAGTGAAAACATTAAACGTAGATTGATCTCCATAGTTATGGATAAACCAATACCAAGCACTTGTGAGAATCTCATCTTCATTACTTATAGGTTGCAACTCTGACTTTAACTCCATTATTGAAATGGAAAATAAAGATCCTCCCAGAAATTTTAAGATTGGGCATGCACAACTGTAGCAAGCACATTTCTTTCCCTCTCAGGATTTTTCATAGAGATGCACAGAGAGAAGAAAGAGAAAACAATTTCTATTTCTGCTCCTTGTTTTTCCTATGTGGAATGTGTTTGGAGAATTGTTTACCTGGGGTGATTGCTTGATTGGATTCTGGTGAGGATTGTTTGAGCCTGATGGCCAATCAGATCCACCTATGTCTGGACTCTCGCAAGAAGGTCACAAGTTGGGACTTAGTGAGATAAGGTAGTTAGAACAAGTAGGTATGTAGTTTTAGTATCTTCTTTTTATATAGTATATTAATGTATGATAGCATAGTTATAATAAAGAAACCATTCAGCCTACTGGAGTGGGACATCATCATTTCTTCCCACTGGGTTTGCCTGCATTTTACAATCCACAACTCTCTTTCAAACCAACAGACTGAGTGGCTGAATCAGAAACATAGAGAGCAGCACAAGTGGCAGCATGTGTAGTGCCTGAGGGTGCAGGGTGAGTACCTAAAACTGTGGGAGAGTCTCCTGGGGAGCTCAGAGCACCTTGAGCTGTAGGAAGGGTAGGGGCTTGGGGGTAACCAGGCACCCTTTGGTTCAGGGCTCGAACCAAAGACCCTTTTCTGCTGCTGCTCTACTGACTGCCAGGTGGCACCTGCCTTTCTGGAGTAAAGCTTATCAAGCGCAGCTTGTGAAGGCTGCTCTGATGGTGCCCCACCTATCATTATTTCCATGATTTGTAAGTGGCTGGTGGTGATAGGGGTAGTGTGCTAGGAAAAACTCTGTTCCATGGATAGAACCTTGTCAGCAACAACAATAGCTTTCTCCTGATGATTCTTTAATTTGACCTGATTTCCACACCATCTACATCCTAAATTAACCCTTGTTTCCCAAGACTGTTCACTACACCACACCATAGCTCCTATTGGCTAGGGCATTTTATTAGTGCAGCTGAAAATAGTCTTCAAATAGGAAAAATTCCACCTGATCAATTATATAATTTTGTCACTTGATGCCAAACTTTCACACAGTAGAATAAGTTGCAAGTAAAACAAAAAAAATCAACATGAAATAAGATGCTCAATGTGTCCCTGCTCATTGCAGGGGGTTATAACTTGATCACCTCTCAAGGTCCCCTCCAACCCAAACTATTCTATGATTCTATAATATGCTAAATGAAATAATAGACATTATCAAATTCCTCTTTGTTTATAACAAGTTTTCATACTACATCATAAAGATTAGGGGAGGCCAACACACAGTCTAATTACATTACATTAAATAATTCAACACATTAAGGTAAAAATGTTCTGGATTTCATATTACTTGGCTTGGGTTTGTATTTTGGCTGGAATTAAATGAAGTTTTCCTAATGTTTCTGACGTAACCATTTTAAGCAAATGCTTTGTAAAAAAATCCGTGATGACACAAATTAAGGGTTATCCCATGAAAGTCACAAGTTATGTGGCAAAGACACACTGAAATTTATCTGAATGCATGTTTTTTATATGAAAGAGAAATATTACTGGATTCTATATTCACAGTGAAGGAGAAAACCAAAAGAATCTCATCGTAGGTTAACTGGGTTAAACTGGAAGAAGAAACAGCTTTCAAAACACAGGAAAAACTCAATTACTTCCTATTTTTTCTCCTCAGTGTTGTTACACTTTCTCTTCTAATTCATCCTGAGTTTTTTCTTGTTTGGAATATTTTTAAGCCAGTATCTCTGCATACCCATAGATGGAAAATATTTAATTTGAAAAGTGAAAAATCCAGCCTTGATACAATTGAACCTAGCAGCAGAAGTTGATATAATTCCCAGTGAAGATAAATGGTGGACAACCCTGGGCTTATTTTGTTGCTTTGGGCTCTACTCCTCACCATTTCCAGCAGCACACACAGCCCAGCAGGACCTGTTCCTTCCACAGCCCAGCGCTGACTTCTGCATGCAGGCAGCAGTGTCATATTTGCTGACAGAAATCTTCCTCCAGCCTCTGTGTTGCCAATGTAACCTGAGACTTTCTAAAATAAATAAGCACTTCTACTGTAATTTTATGTGTATTTTCACACGTGAAAATATCCTTGCCCTCTTGACCTCTGTAGCATATCATAAATGCAAGTTTTGCCCTTTAAGCAACCTTCTACTGTTTTTCTTCTCTTCCCTTTCTGTATTCCCTTGTCAGTTTAGCAGGGACTTGACTTACTTTCTTTTTTCTATTCAGTGTTTGTCTTTCTTCTCACTTCACAAGTGTCACATCATCCACAGTTCATTGTATTTGATCAAGTTAGATCACATATTCATAGTGAAGTCCCTGAAACATATAGGCACTGCAAGATGAATTAAGGAGGTCACACAAGCTCTTAAAATCACATTTTATGAAACCAGCAGAAAAGCCAGTGGTAATAAAAGGCAGTCAAACCACAGATTCCACAGAAAGTGTCTGCTATAAGGCAGCAGGCTGACCACTGCTTGTTGCCTGCCAGCTAAACAAAATGGGATGCAACTTATTATTTGCTGGCTTTTCTGCCAGTCTGATAAGATGCAATTCACATTTCAAGTGGTAAGGCTGTGATCTCCTTCAACAATAACATTTTCATTGCATTCACTGAATCTGTCCTTCTGCCTCACTCCAAACACTCATGTGCTAATGGGAAAATGTTGAGGCCCAATTCCCATATAAGTATCTAGAAACTTGCTACTGATGTTGAGAATTGCATTGTTTTCAGCAAATTTTCAGCAAATTTTCAGATCCTTTTCCTACCCCAGGAAAAAAGTGAAGAATGTTATCCCATCTCTGACTTGCTCTACTTAATGCCAGAAAGCAAAACCTTTTTTCCTTTTCTGAGTTAAGAGAACAGGGAACCAGCAAGTGCCCCAGCTTACAAATGTGTCAAAACCAAACCCACATTTCTGGCAGAAAATGGTGCCCTGGGGGTGGAGGTTGCTTCCCGCAGTGACTACAGCACCTGCCATGTCTGGAGTATATGAACAGAAAATGTGAACATTTCCTGAGATTTAGGTCAAGCTCCAGACATCACAAAGTTAACACAAGTCACTACACTTTGTGCAAGAGAGAAGGATAGGTAGAGTTTATACAGATGTTAAAGCAGACTGTTAAGAGCAATTTGTCTGTGGCACAATTATTGTGCAGCAGCTGGAAAGAGAGGTGGTGTCCATTTACGTGTACATGGATGTATTCTTGTGTTTGCAAAGTGGGACAAGTGCAGAAAGATGGACTTGTCTCTCCTCAGCCCTTAGCAGGCAAAGGTTTGGAAGTCCAAGAGCTGCAAGTCCTCAAAATACCAGAGGACCTCAGAGGACAAAGGACCTCTGGGGTTGGAAAGTCTTGCTTCCCTGTCTTTACACCACCACAGCTTTTCTACAGGACATGGAGTGGGGCCAGGCAGACATACTTAGCTTATTGCTGAATTAGTAGTAAAACAGTCATCACATCTTAAAAATGACGGGGTTTGAGCCCAAAAGGCCAACATTTCTTTGCACAAAAATGAATACTCAGCAACAACAAACACTGCACTCACCCTTAATGGGAAGTTTACCCTATATTCAAAGATCAAACTGTATACCAAAACTCCATACACTCAGAAATAGTCAACAAAATGTAACTGTTCTCCCAAGACACAAATCAGAGCTCCCAAATGTAACAAAATGAGCCAAGATGGAATTGACAGCTACTAATGGAGAATGCAATCCTTCTCACAAAATTCAACACAGAGAGGAAATTTAGCTCTTAGGAATAGGTGCTATTTATCATTTGTTTGCAGTTCCCCAGCTGATAAACTCCCAGCTGTACACCAACTAAACATCAGGGGATTAACTCAGCTTTGATATGGAGTAATGAGACTATTTGGTCTTTGAGCTGCCTCTCACATGCCTCTCACATAATCAAAATTCCTTAGAAACACATGGTATTATTTCACTATTGCATAAACAAACTCTAAAAATAGTAGTTAAGCCAAAAATTGGATGGACTGTGAAAAAAACTCTCTTGAATAACAAACAATATTCTATTTGGTAATGAACTGGCTAAGAACTGTTCAGTAGCACCCTATAAGAGACCACAAGGATCTCTAGCACCACTAGTCATAGATATACTAGTTAATGGTATCTTAATGTGCTGCTCACAACACAAATAAATTTCTTAGGCTGAATTGCCATAGACTGAAATGGTCAACTGTGCAATGGACTACTTGTATGATGAAGAATTAGCCAAGCCACAGGAAAATATCCTAGTTTCCGGGTGTTCATCTGCTTTCACTGAGATACTGGCTGGTCTTACAGAAGGTCAAATGCTTCAGATGGAGTTGTATTTGATATACATTTCCTGCTGTGATAATGTGATATATTCACAATGATTTAGAGGGATTGCAAGCACAGAACTTCAGTTCCCTGCCATTTACAGGTGACATCAACTTGTACAGGATGAAAATATCAGCTACATATCAGCAGTCAATGCAGGTTTACAAAACTTTGGGCCACTGTATGTAGGTTGAGTCTGGTTGTACATTTATACACATAGAGACCCCAACCAGGCACCTTATGGCTCCATCCTCTGACATCAAGACAGACACTTCAAGTTTGCTCCTGACACAGCATAGTAAACCTATGGCCATCTCAGTCATAGTCTCCAGTGCTAGTGAAAAAGAAAACAAAAGAACCATAGAGGCCAAAGGAGGACAATCCCATTTGGATTTCTTCCATGTGTAAGTACCAGCTGTTACAGCAGGAAGGTTTTAGGATTTTCTGCAGAAAAAAATAGCTGCTAAAATGTCTCTTACTTCCCATCCTGGATTTGTACCTGTAAATACAGGCTTGGGTCTTATTTGTTTGTTTGCTTTTCTTACATGGGCTCCTACTCTCATGCACTGACAGTCTTGCTCAAAAAGTTAATTGAATGTTTAATATATATTACAGCTTCCTTCTGTTAGTATTCATTTGTAAAAGCCTGGGTCAACTCATCCGTTAAGTTCAGATACATATAATTTGTTCTTAATGCGTGCTTATTATTTGCCATGAAAATATGAAAGAGATTTCTACACAAGCCTTTTATTCAGTACAATTTCATGCACAGCCAACTAGGCAGTACAAATGGCACTGGTTCTATTTTTGAGTCTTTGCATCATGAGGGTTAGCGTTCCAGGCACATGCGTTGCTGCAATGCAATCTGGACACCCGTGCATCAGCTGATCACTCGAAAGCATACACTTAATTGTGAGCTGTCAAATGTGTGTCAAGCATTGGTTCCAAAATAATTCCTGAGGCAAGATGACTCGTGTCTTTGTACTTCTTACTTCCAACCCAGCAATATTTTGTTGAACAATGATAAATAGTTTATTAAATATTTTAATTAAAATTTTGCTATAAAATTACAGGCAGTTATTTAAAGATTAAAATAATTTAGTAATTATAACTATTTAATAATTTAAAGGATATATAATTGCTATTTTGAGAATCAGACAGAAACATTATTCCAGGGAAGAAAAGTATTTCTTCTCACCTGTCCTATGCTTTATTTGAATTCAATAATTCTCTAGCAGTGAACATTGGCTAACTGTCCTTTGCCAAGAATAAATCAATGAATCCCCTTAATTAACTAGTAATGCCCATGGTAAGTTAAGGCTTCTACATCTGCATATTTTAGACAGTGACAGCCAAAGATTAATGTTCTTGTCCTTACCAGCAGCCTCATTCAGAAAAAGAGCAAGGTGCATGCTAATCTGAATTTCTCCATCTCCTCATTCACTTCTCTACCACTAGGCAGTCAAAGCAGTCCTGCTGTAATTTTTCAGACCAAAATTGCAGAACTCACGAGACTTCTGCTTTCACAGAACAAACACATAATATGAATGATGGACCCAGAAGCAGTACTCTTCTTATATGAATCCCAAGTTTCCATCCTTGCCAAGCAAGTTCATGACAATCAATGCACAAAGCTTGGTGTGATTTTAGTTATTACTTTGGACAGCAAAAATACAAGAATGTAGAGTGCCAGCTTTTTTTTTTTTTTTCAAAAGAGAAAGGAATGTTGACCTTTAATTTTTTGATAAGAACTATTTTATGGTCTGAATATACCAACCCTTTGCATCTGTCTGAAATGTTAATTTAAAAATAATCACTTTGGTAAATGCAGAAATAACAAGTCTCAAACTGATTTTAAACTGATCCTTGTCTGGAAGACAAGAGTTATTGAAATAGGCCTATCCAGCTGAATTTCCCAACAAGAAAAAAACCCAAACAGCTTTTCTAACAGTTGTTTCTGAATTTTTGTGAATCCTTTACTCACATTTTGGTTTGTTTTTTTTTTTTTTTTACTCCTGAATGTATAAAAATTCACTAGGTAGGAAAAATTAATTCAGAATAAAAGGCCATCTTTCAATTTAAGCAATAAGGAGGTACCGCACACACTAATATCTTCTTAAAGGGTGATGCTCCTGGGTTTTTATCTAGGGTATAGTCTAGAAGAGGGCCCACAAGATGAATGAATGCCCAGAAGCTCTCCCAAAAATACTTCAGGCTGTGGTGGCTTAACTGGAACATACTGATATGTTGTCAAAGTTACTGGGAGATCACGGCCTGTTTCAAGCTACACCTAACACAGCACATTGAGTGAGATGTGGAAGGGTGTTTGTGAGAGAAACCCAAGTTGGCTGGAAGGGAGCAGGATGTTGCACAATGTCTTCTCTCTGCACTGTAAAAAACTTGCTTCCTACTGCAGGAGCTTTTTTCCAGTTGCTTTGTTTGCTCTGTGATTACATGTGTGAGCAACCAGAATTTATGAGTCCACACAGGTCAAGTGAAAGGCTAAAATTTTTCATTCCAAGAAGATGACAGGAAAGGGAGTCAAGTGAAAGTTCAAGTCAAAGGCTGTGAGGAGTTAAATACGGATGAGTCAATAGCTCACATGTGGACATATCCCAAGAACAAAATGCTTCTATACTTCTCACTAAATTTTTCAGTTCTCTGACTGAAACATTTTAGACCCATTAATGTGATTCCTCTAATAGTGCAGACAGGCTTTTTATGCAGGGATGCCTCTGGAGATACAATAACTGGAGGAATATTCCTCTCTATCAGGAGAACTGTCAGAGGAAATTACTCTAATACATGTGCACAGGGCTCCTCCAGAAGAGGAAGGCTGCTCCCTTATGGAGAGATGAATGGAACCTCAAGGATGTTGTAGGCTTTGGTTATTCCCTTTTGTTTCTTGCTTGAAGCACTTCTAGATCATGTTAGGAGATTTTAAGCACTAGAAGTAAATGAGAGATTCCATTTACTTTTCTGGTAATTTAATGTTTGGCAAGCTGGAAAATATACAGACTAATTGATCTGCCAGGCTCATCTGGTTTAGCAAATTAATGAGTCTGCATGAAAAAGAGGAAAATCTGCAGAAGCTTTCCTTCCCTAACAGGTTACATATACATTATTTGAGTGTCCTGTCCTTCCTCTCCAGTGGGGGTTTAGGAGCTCAGCAGTGCAAGTAAGAGGATTTCTATTTACATCAGTGATTTCTGTGGTCTTTGAATAGATGCTAAGCATTGTACCTTGCTCTAGTGAACTGCTTGGGGAACTTTCCACTGATTTAAATGACAGTCCAGTCATTCTACAGCTAAAAAAGGTGTTTAAAATATATGGGAAGCAGAAATTCTCTGAGAGAAGGTGTGAGGCATACCTCTGGATGAATAAATTGTCCTGATGCTGCCCAAAGCAGATCAAAACAGCTTTAGAATATTCTGTTTCTTTTGAAGTTAAGACAGAAACAGTCCACCAATGCCTTTTATATTTCCACTTTGCAACACATGCCTGGAAAAGGGGAGAGCAAAATCTAGAAAGAGTGTAATTGTTTTTCTGCTGAAGTTTCACAGGTGGACTGATAGGGGTTAGTACAGAAGGAACTGGGAGGACCCTGGAAAATATCATAAGCATTGTGACGAACTGCAGACCTGTCGTGTCCCTTACACAAATGCACTTTCCTCGTGCTGTGGGATGCCCATTTCCATCCCACCTCTGGGTCACTAGCTCCTCAGTCTCACACGTTTTCAGGGCAGCTGCCTCTCAGCCTGTGGCCAGCTCTGCCCAGCACACAGGGCAGCAGCTGCTGGCTGCACTGAGGCAGGAGCTCCAAGGAGTGCCCAGCCCAGAAGTGTGCTCCCACCATAGCACTGCTCTAGAGGGTCTGTGCTGTCAATTAATCCACTGCTACTGAGTTATGAACAAAGAGAATAAGGGCAAAAAGTCTGAGGCTGGATCAAACCCAGGACCTTTCCATTCCAAGCCATAGTGTGACTGCTGCAGGCATCCCTGAGAAGGCTGGGGGGAAGGTGCAAGAGGAGCATTACACAGGCCTCAGACTGGCAAAGGAGGACAATTTCCAACCTGTTGTCATTCTCTAAAACACTTAATAGGATGTTTTTTATATAATACAAACGTTTTTTGCACCACAGACAGTACACCTCTCCAACTACTCTTCAGAATTCTTGGCATGTTTAAATATTTATTATAAACTAATATGACATTTCAATGAGATAAACACAGCATTTATCTTATCTAACAGACAAGAAGACAGTTACTCAAGTGCCTCCCAGAGCCATTAAAAGTTCAAGGTCTGAAAAGGGATCCTCTTCTCTGCTCGTAAGCTTGAGGGTGGTGCAGTCAGCGGTTTGCCTCTCTGGGAGCAGGAGCAGGTCTGGTCTGCTCACATCCCACCACCTCCAGTTACATTTCCAAACTACCAGAAGTTTTGGGAAAGATTACTCTGCTTATCACCAGTGACCAAAAATTACTTTTAGAAACACAGAATTTCATTAGTGATCTCATAGAAGGAAAAAAAAAAAAAAAAAAAGATAAATCTGAAGGGCGGGTTAAGCCTGCACTGTGCAGAGATAGCCTAAGGCAGTGTTAGCACTTTATCAGCTTCCACTGACTCAGTATGTTTAACTTTTTTATCTGTTTGTTTTATAGTAGCCGAGGTATTTGTTTATAACAGCAGCATTTTTGTATCAAAATGTTAATTTCCATACATAGGATCTGAGCTTTAAATGACTGAATGCATCCTGAGAAAGAGAAACACAAGGGATACATGAAGGTCAACAGATTGCAATTGTTCAATGATTAACCATGTCCAAGGTGCCCAGGCAAGCAAGTAAAACCACCATGTCCACACAGGCAAGCTACTACAGGGCAAGGTGAAGGCATGATATCCACGTTTTATGATCCAAATGGAAATCAAGCCAGACTGCATTTTAGAGATATAAAGGGAGATGCAACAACATAATTTAAAACCCAAGAAAAATAAACTTTATTTGGTCACATAAATATCAATGCAGATTGATTGCAGGGGAACTAGAATATTAACAAGCCAAACAAGTTCACTGTCTGCTCTAAACAGACATAACTGCAGGTCAGCATGCAAATTCCTTCTATTATTTATACAGTTCCAGACAGTTATAGGATATTGCATACTGCATAGAATATTAGCAAAGTCATGGTCCTGCAGAAAAAATACCCTCTAGATTTTAACTGTGGTTGAAACGTTCAGAGCAGACCTGGGAAGTGACAACAGAGCATTATCAGCTCGACACAATGGCACCACAAATGCTCCATCTCCCCACCCAAGTTAGTTTGTGTTCAGAATCTTTACACCAGCTAATTATCCCATTAGGAACCCCTGGAGGAGTGAATGATGCCAAGATTTGGGCTATGCAGTGGGAGAATAGGTGACTGAAACACAGCAACCAAAACCTTCAAAAAATGAACAGAACTATAAGGCCTTTGTTGGGACTTTTTTTCTTTAGCTATTGGTTATTTCTGGTACTGGGCAATTTTCAAAAAACAGTGTGAAGGAAAAAAAAAAGTAGCAACATTCCTAGAAACCTCAAGGAGCTCAGAAGAATTAGTAGCAATTTCATGTGATAATGTGTATCAGCCTTGGACTGAATCAATGAATGTATAACAATCCCATCTGTTTTTTCTTGTCTCTTATGAAGATAGCTCTGTATATCTTAATAGTCTGAGACTTTCCAGTGACTAAAAGTCATTAATAAAGGAAGAATAGCATAGATTTTTGTTTTGTGCTTATCAAAGCTACTACCAGCATTTCCATTCTGGCAGGTGAGAAAATGTTGAAAGATAAATAATTAAATTAATCCATTAATTTATGTATTATGTACAGGAGTTGGCATTATAATGGCTTTCACATTTCCCACCAGGATACAGTTTCTGCAGTTTACATTGCAAGTACACATATTTTCCTTGCACTCATAATTTATCTCACAACTTCTGCCTTCTGACTAATGGGGACAGAATCCTTATTCCCTTCCCTGCTGTCACCACTCAGCCTCAGAAGGACTGGAACTGCTCTGCTGTCCTCACTGCCCAAATAATCCAGCTGTTTACCCAGATCTCATGTTCTTATGGCACACATGGGAAAGGCCCAAGACTCAAAGTGCTTTAAACTCTGTTCAGTTTGCACAGTTCTGCTGTAGCTCAAGCTGGATCATGGTAACTTTGAAGCAAACCAAAAGCAAATTCCACAGAAGCCCAACAATAAGAAAAAAAACCTCTCCTATTCCTTTTTAATTATTTAGTAAATAAATCTCAAAATAATTTTCCTTTTCTTCATGGAACCTCTGAGCTCTTTTTTTACATCTCTTTACAAAGTGACCCAAAAAACTGGACAATGTGTTTATAGGATGTTATCACCATCATTCCTTTCAAGTATAGTGCTGCTGGCACATGCCCAGCAATCCTTCTGGACAAGACACCCTTGTACAGTTACCTGTGATGGACAGGGAATGGACCCAACTCCCTCATTTGCTATACAATCAACTCATAAGAATCCCTCAGTGCTGAGAACTCGATGCCAATTAAAATACAGTGTGTTGAAAGTCTTATTTCTGTTATTTTTCTCCAGTAGCAAAGAAAGGTTAAGAATGAAAAAGTTAAAAAGGGGATTTCATGAAAATAAAACCGTCATCTCAAATATATAAATTTTGTTTTATTTAATAAAAGTGGCACAAAACAAGGGTGGTGGAAGACAGAAGAATTTTAAAGATAATGTTTCTTCCAATGGGAAAAAACCTAGATGGAGAAACGAAAAAAAATTATACATATTTTACATCAACAGAATATTTTCCAGAATAAACTTCCAGGTCTAATTAGGATGGCTCTCCTGCCCTTGATGCCAGGAAAGGCAGTCTCTACCTGCTGGTAGAGAGCTCCTGAAGTCACTAGGGCAGCAATAACAGCAACAACATTAGGGTCCCAAAAAGCAGTAGGAGCCAGCATTCATTGATTTTGGCAGCAATCAGGCTCATTGATTTTACTGCTTGACACAACTAAAAGCAAAAGAAAAATCCACTTCAAGGAAGATATATCATGCGTATTCTCTGAATACATTAAGAGGCCATTGGAAGCATATTTATATTCTACAAAAAGAAGAGAAAATCTGACATGTTTTGAGGATGGTGCTGAAGCATCTGAGACATAACCAAGGATGAGTGGCAGCCTCTCACTCTCTCACCATGATCACAACTTCCACTACTTTCTTTCTCAGGTGGTTTCAGTGCCTTTTCTTAGTACTGGGAAGGAAGGACAGAAGAAATGGCAGTGTAGAGATGTCAAAGGGTGAACAGGAGTTATCAGCATCCAATCTTTTGGATCATCTGTATCTCATCTAATAAAAAGTAGTTAAAATAAGAAAAATATCAGGCCCTGTATTGGCTGTGAAAGAAAGCACTTGAAAATCTGCTCTAGAAGGAAAAGTGTAGATGCGCTTTCACTGATAGTAAAAGAATGTACCTGTGCATTACTATCACCTTTCTTCTCTTTGCATATCAGTTTGCAACTTCATTTCTCCTAGAGGTAATGTAATCTGACTGGAAACCAAGTAAGCAAGTACATTTCATTGTTTTCCTTACCCCACTTAGATAACATAGATTGCAGTTTGCAGAGTAAAGCATTTTTTTGGGTATTATATACTATTGCTTCATTTACTAAAAAATATTAACAGAATTAGCAGATTACTGTGTTCAAGACTCTTGGCAGCTACAGATTGTTGATATTTTTCCTCTTAAAAAGAAAGAAAAAGGTAATGAAAATAAATTATATATCTTGTTCAAAGGCACTCAGGTCTACTCTTTAAACAGAAATTGAAGAACAGCCCTTTGAATAACAGAGGGAAATAACAAAATGTTGTTTCTGGTTGACCAATGAATATCATTTTGATTAGCTGATAATTTTAAAACATAACCAATCCAAAGGAAATATTTTGCTCTACCCAAACCAAGCATTTTTATGTTTATACTTTCTGGTGCATGTCAACATTATTCAGCTGCTACTTTTAAAGTGTAAATTATTTCTTAATATAATTCAAGCAATTAATTTAGAAAATATGTTTACAAAATACTTGGGCTTTTCAAATGGAAATAATTTGCAAAAGTGTACGTTTTGAAAACATTTTGCATGACCCAAATCGGAATACCTGTGAAAAAAAAGGGTCTAGTTATGTTCCCTCTACACAGTCCTATTCACTACACTGTCCTTTTCATTTATTTCATGACTGAATCAGAAAAGAATGAAAAGCAAATGAGCCAGAATCAGATTGTTTTCTCAATTTAAAAGTTACATTCAGAATGAAGGGATATAATTAAGGGCCATTAATTATCATTATTATTTCTCCAGAAGAGAGAAAAAAGACCCTTGCCTTTTCACTGCATAATGTGACTACAAGAGAAAATTCAAAAATAATTTTCTTAAGAGTTTCCCAACATTATTTGGCCACCTTAGAAGCTGAAAATAATTTCTGGCTGTAACATTGCAAAAGAACCTGGTGGTCTCTCAGTAGTCACTTTTATTACCAAAGTGGGTTACTCCATTTTACAGATTTTAGCCTAAGAATTTAGAAGCCTGTTATATTTGTACATACATCCTACTAAGCCTTAATCTGCTCAACATAGCTAAACAACATAAAAATTAGTAAACATTATTCAGACTGTACCAGATAGAAGCCAAAAGTCTATTTAGCAAAGGCATGTATGAATTAGAATTATTCAGTCCAATTTCAATTATTCTACTTCTGAAGTGGCTGGAAATACTGGTCAAGACATGTGAAATCAACCAATCATGTAGAAGACTAAGACACAGGTTGGAAAATAAAACGTTAAAGCTGGAAAAACTTATCAAGCTTGTCTGCGTCTTACTATGTAACAGATCAGCACTGGAAATAAGCAGTCAGACTGGTCAGTGTAGACAAGACTTCCAAAAAGTAACCTGGCATAAAAAACTTGAAAATTAACAACCTTCAGAAAACCTTCTCCTAACAGCAAGAAAAATATTCTCAACATACTTTCAAGCCTCAAGGTCATGGGTGGAAAAAAACCCACAACTTCAGAGGTTCAAGGATACGAATATCTAAAGCAATCAAGTTAGCATTCAACCATATCTAAATTTTCTCTTATTGGATGGAATTGTGCAACATTAATATTTGACAGAAAACGCTCACATTATTATTATTTTTAGCTATAAATGGAAAAAGGCAGAATCCATAGAGCAGCGCTGGGTAGCAGTGTGAGGAAAGACAGGAATCCCAAGTGTAAGGTAGAAGGCATTTTCATCAACGACCACAAGGCTGAAATATAAAGGACCATAGTTCACCCTGCACCCCAAATGCAAATGTCCATAATTGGATATGAAACTGGAATAGGGTACAAGAAGCCCTCCCTCACTCAATCTATCCATAGCAGGGATAAAAATGCTCTGAAGTGAAAGAGCAAATACACCACAATGCTACCAATTCACTGATGAGTAGGGGGAAACACCTCCTAAACTCATCTAAAGCTGGCACTGGCCAGAAGAGAAATCTTAAAATTGGCATGGGCTCAAAGACTATTCATTATCAAGTCTCACACATCTACCATGAAACTAACATGTCTGCTCAAAGGATCATCTTTATCATCAGCATGTGCAGTGCAGAACCAAAACTGGACCCCTGCATCCCAGGCTTACCAGCTTCCCAAAACACCACGATTCATCCCAAATGTTTTAGATTAAATGGGTCCAAGGGAGAACTGGTTTTAATACTTGACACATGTGCCCCCCAGCATTTCTTTCAGGACCCTACACAACTTGTCTTTGGCACAGGGATGCAAGCTTGTATCTGAGCTAGTACTGAGCACAGGGCCACAGGAGCAAGCGCTTGCTGTGGCTACTAAATGTGTGAACTGACATATCCCATCTGTGTGCCTTACAGGTCTGAAAAACCCTATGCCCTCTCAACCTTGCTCCTGCCTTTAAATTGTGCATTTCACAGACTTTAGCATGACTGAACTAGATGACTGACCTTCCACCATTCTCACTCCTTTAGTAGGAATAAAAGAAAATCCAAATACTGCCCGTGAGAGTGGCTCAGGTGCATGGAAAGAGAGGTAGTTCCCTGCCAGGAACTACCACTTCCCTGCCAGGAAGTGGTTTCTTACAGACCGCTTTGGAAATGAAATCTACTTGATATGAATGGCTGGCGAGAGATCACCTGTAAATACAACACATTTGCACTCCAAACATGACAATACTAGAGCCATAATGATGTTAATTCCTCTGTGAGAGGAATGAGCTGTATGCCTTCACCTACGAGAGATGAGGGGGTGGGCACAATTCTGATGTGAAATATGCACAAATAAGCAGCTTTTCAGGTAGCCCTCAGTGTTGTGTTTCCTTCTTTCTTCAGTCTGAAGAAGCCATATACACTCAATGCAAATTACAGAAAAAATGTATCATTAGGAGTCACAGATTTCCAAACCACTTTGGCAAAGAAGATGGTTCTCTAAATTATAGAGATAGGCTGTGATCTGTATTTGCATAAAAACATGAAAATGTCTACTGTGTGATTCAAATACTTCTAGCACTTTAACATAATTACTGTTCCTGCTTAAAAATCACCCATGGAGAAATGGATGAGGCCTTAAAATATAGCACAATACAAAATGCATCTTATGAACTGTACAGCTTCTAAAATGATCTTGAAACTCAAGAGGTGGCATGATTTAATGTATACTCTCAATTTCTTTTATATTATAGACTACACCTTCAACCCCAAATAGTAGGATGTCATTAGCCCTCAAACTTTATGAGGTTCATGACCTAATAGAAAATTTCATACTGTGCATCTGCATTAGAATTTTTATTCCTTTCAGGAATGCACTTTTGAAACAGATCTCCTGGTCACTGAATGAGCTTTAGTTCCTGTGATAGTCTCAAAGCACATGGACTTGAAGGACACTGCCTTCAAGAAGTGCCTGCATTGTACTCTAGCCTCCAGCCTCCAACATGCCCACTGGACCAGGTTATGGTTTTCTCCCTTTAAAATTCCTGAAATTTTCGGAGTGTGGATATTGTGTCTGTAGTACAAGTAGCTTTACTCTACTAATACATTCCCATTGTTTTCACTACTTGCTGAGGTAGACATAGTGTATAGCTGTGCAAATGTTAGATTTGACCCTTAACACCCTATTGGAAAACAGGATTCATCTTCACAGAGAGAAGGTAGCCTTAAATAGATTGGTGTTTTGACTTGGCTCTCAAACCTTCATGACATAAGGTTCTCACTTCCTGTGCTTTTTTTCCAGTAGTGGCTGTGCTCTATCAAAAGAATAAATTGCCAGAATGTGAGGTGCTTTTGGAAAGAAGGACTGGCTGCACTTGTGGAATTAGAAACTCACAGAGATGAAATTGTAAGATTATATATTTTCATCTTCTTTCCCAATATATGGAAACTGGGCCACACATTGCCATTCTCATTAAGACATTAAAAAAATATTTTTGCTCCCAAATCCCTATATTCATAGCTTTGACTATATTCATAATTTAAATGTTCTTGTCTTGCCTGTGCTGCAAACTGTAGTGTAGAACTCAAAAGCCAGAAGTGAAGGTCTCATTTCTTCAAAGCTTTAGGGAAACCTATAGGCAATTGATTTACTCCAGGCTAAGATAATGTACAATTAAGTAAGAGATTAATGGAAATGGTTCCAGCTTTGGCTGTGGTCATAATACATGCATCTGGAATGCAATTACTGGGAAAGAAAAAATTACAATAGCATAGGCAGCAGATTTTTTCTAACTGTTATGTACAGACAGCAAAGATGTTATCAAACACATATATCTGCATTCAGCAACTTTCTCTTCTTCAAATAAAAGGAAGCAAGGTACTTGTTGGTTGAACAGTGACTGCAGTGTTCTGACTTGATATTAAAACAAAATCTCCCACATACATCATTCTGTAAAAAAACAGTAAGTGATAAAAAAATGACAGTACAGGTACTGGGACTAAGATGGAAAAGCACCAGTCACCAAGCAAAATTGAATGTTGCAAAAAGGATGATACAGAGTGTAGTTGTGTAATTTATAATTCCAGGAAGAGATCAACTTCTCAGCAGAGGTCAGTCAGTGTAGTTTGGCATTGGGAAGCATGGAACTAAATCAGATGAAAATATAAAATTAATGTATGCACAGATGAAAAGGAAAAAAAAATTAAATGTTCCCTTGGAAGTTTCTCCCATTGCTCTACTACTGAGAGAGAAGAACAAATTCAAATCATAGCCAGTTATGGCCATGAAGGTTTTTCTTTAAGCCAGAGCAGGGAAATGTAATACAATAGAAATAAAATCATGCTTCTCAAGTAGTCCAGCAGTCCTTACTCTGTCCTGTCTACCACAGAAGAAGAAGCAAGGGAGGAAAGTCCAGGCAGGAGGGGAGGCTCTGGAGAAGTATGTAGAGGACAGGTGGGTGTTGGAATGAGGCACTGTAAGAAGGTGTTTAAACTGCCGGCTCTGGTCCCACTAGCTGCGATCTGTGGCCAGCAAACCCATGCCTCTCTTGAGCAAGTCCCTCAGCCACCTTTTCTACCACTTCTCTTCTCTCTGGTCAGGCTTCCCTTCCAGCATCCTCAAATGTCCCTGTCCTCAGTTCCTGTGTGTGGTCCAGGAGACAAAGGCTGCAATCCATTTGTGAGGTTGCAGGTGGCTGCCCTGTACCTGCTGCAGACAGTGCCACTGCAGTTTGGTGGGATGAGTCAAAGGGAGCCTCCACACCCTCATCCCTCACTGCTCCCTACGCTCTCCTGGATGTGGCACCTGGATTGGAAGCTCTGATCCTTTCACTTCTCATTTCAAACAAAGAGAACTAGCTCACAGGGATGTTGACAATTGTCACTACCTGGACAAACGGATTACAGAAAAAGGCCAGACACTGACCACCTCTCCTTTTTCTGAGATGAAACACATACTACTTTTTGCTGTCTCTTTCTTAGTATGCTTTAGTTAGTTGTTATAAGCCAAAAGAAATACATAAGACTAACAGTTTAAAATAAACTATAACAAGTGAAAATTTTATGAACCTTCTTAATAGAAATGGTCATATATGGCCTATTTTGTAAAGAGCCTTTAATATTAAGTCTTTCTCGCAAGAGATTAACAAGCAGACATTATCAAATTGGTTGCATTAATCTAAGTAATAACCTCATTTAAGTTTCCACATTCTTATTTATCCTGTTACAACAAATTTTTAAACTTTTATCTTGTATCTTTGAAATTACAGTCTATTTAAATAAATATTTTAATATTTAATAGAACAATAATTTAATTTTCCTTCATAAAACTGGCATTATTCTTTCATCACAAAATAATGTTGTTCATTAAGTTGTTACTTGCTTGTGAGCAAAAAATGTGAAGCTCAACTACCACATGAATAACAATTCAATCAATTTAAAAGGTCCAAGCATTCCCAGACTTTTCGATAAATGAATTTGAGTTAAGGTGAATAAAACTTTCAAAAAACATTTAAAACACAGTTCTTACTACATTAAAATTCCCATTCTTTATTTGCTACTAGACAGGCAGTGAGAAATTGAATAAAAATCACCAACATGATCCTAAATCCAAAGTGAAAACACAAATTGATACTTTGGTACATGGCAATTTTATCTGTGAGCATAGTGCAATTCTGGACATGAGATGTTTAAGTGCTATTTAAATATTAGGTCTGTCAATCAAGCTTCTTTGACAAGTGACAAACTCTCAAAGTGGTAATCAACCAATATCCCAGGAAGCAATTGTTTACTTTAGCACTTCATCTAGATAGTTAAGTTTGGTTCAGGCAACAAAAGATTTTTTTGAGTGATGCCAGCACAGCTGGTGGAATATTAAGCATTTACCCTTTAAAAGATTTCTTTATTTGGGAAAGACTTCATCATCAAAAGACAAAAAAACTGTGAGTTGTATCAAATGCTTGTTTAAGAATACTGCTAAACAGAATGATACAGTAAATACCAGATGGAAGTTGTGTGCTTCAGGCAAGAGAATAGAGGCCTGTGAATTCCAGAAAAGTGAAGGGGAAAAATGAACACAATAATACTATATGAAATTTTAGTCCCTTTTCAATTCCAAAATTCAGTTTAAAATAGTTTAAACTAGCTACTGCAAAGACCAAGTTCTACAGCTTAATGTAATTTCATAAATAATTTTTGGGATCAAAATCTCAAAGGTATTGCAGGCAGAATTATCAACATTCAACAATGAGCATTTTTTTTGACAAAACATAATGAAATTCCACCAATTAATGAAACTGCACACATACAGAGTACTGGAAATAATATTGAAATAAAAAACATTAAATAATTCATAATATAAATATAATCATTTTGTTGATTATAGGACAATATTCTAACACAATATGGGAAGACTTTTGATTTTTAACACATCTAAAAAAGTATTCTTCTCAAATCTTATCCAAGAGACAAATATTTTTTCATGTGATATCAGGAATACAAAATCGATATCTGACATATTATCAGAATACAAGTTCTGGTCCTGTACCAGAAGGATATTGTGCCTAGAGGCTCATTTTAAATGTATCGATTATGTTTTCATCTCTGATGTGTTCAGCTCACAGACACATGTAAAAAGTATTTGCCCCCTTCATGTCTGCAGAGCAGCTGTTTAGTGCATCTGCTGAGCATCACATCATTCCTGCAGACATCTCTGATATCTACATACATGTGAAGGTACACTGGGTTTTACTGAATTTGAATTCTCCAATGTCTTTCTCCAACTCAGGCTGTTGGCTATTTATCTCAGAATTCATGTGAATCAATTGTTCATCAAATGCTGTACTTAAGCATGTAAATTGGATCTTTGGGAGGGCATTAACACAAAAAAGACTCCTTAGGGAAAAAAGTACAAAATTATTTCTTTTTATATTCAGTCATTTTAATTAATTTACAGCTGAGATTTAGAAAATAAAAAAATTGAAGGAGAACACAAAAAGAAAAACCATATTACAGTGTGGTATTATTGAGGAAAAATGTTTAACTACCAGGTGTGACATGAAAAAACAATAAAGAGTGGCTTATGACACCAACCTTTGATGTTTGACCTTATTATGTGTTTTTCTAGAGAAAAGATGAGGATTAAAATTTCCTACCCTTTAATTGACTGAGATGTTTTATGAGTGACAGTGGACTAGTAGTAAGTTATATGAGGAAAAAAAGTCAAATTGACTTACAATGAAAAATACATATTGTATCAGAGGAATAGTTGTCCTGGTCCTAAAGGCTTATGAGAGGTAACAGTGGAGATCACAGTCTAAAGGGATCACACTGAAATGAAAAAGAAACGTTGCTGGACAGTGCAAGGCACTGACTCATGCCTCAGTTGTGGAAACCAGCTCTGTATCCTTTGATATCCTCAGCAATATAACCCAATATAGCAAACAAACACATTTTTATGTTCCTATTGCTTTAGTTTGACAAAGAATTTTTCAAGCCATGGACCAGCCTCAGATGAGACACACTGCAGCTGACCAAGCAGAACAGCACATCTGAGCATCTCGTCCTCCAACCCAAAGCATTGCAGTGTGTGGTGGTGGAGCTGACTTGGGAGGCTTGCTGGACCTTCATGGGGACTGAACCCCTGGAGGAGGTTCAGGAGTACCACAGATGATGCAGGGAGGGCAGCTGGAAAGGTGTGAACACAAGGGCACACTGAAGCACCAGAGGCTCACATACCACTAATGGCATGAATTCATGGGACAGAAGAACTTTGAGGGGACCAAGTGGAAACAAAGCCAAGACAGAAGAATATAGTACATTATTGAAAGATCAGGAATAAAGTACAATAAATAGTGGTTCAGCAAGAAAAGAAGAACTCATGGGAACTCATAGGTCTGAGATAATGAACAAGGCAGAAGAGCAGACTGAAGTGAGTTGATAGGCAAACCAGAAGACTGATTTAAAACTGCTGCTAGGAAAACTACAGGAATGTGTGCTGTAGTCTCCTGCAGCTTAGAAAAGATTGCTTAGCAATAGCATTAATAATTAATCAGTTCTGCCCCACCAACCTGCCTGCCACTATCTCTGCTATAATCTGCCATCTCAAGTAGCATTGTGCTGGACAGATTGAAACTGGAAATACGGTGTGACATACAATCTCTGGCAGGTACTAGCACATTCAGCAGCCATTTTTGTGTGGATATGGCGAATATCTCTATCTGTTTAATGCTAGATAAAGCACCAATCCTTGAATGCATTTTGCCTAAACTGCATTAATAATTACTCTTCAATTGTGGTTAGTCAGCCATCTGTCTAACAATTTCAAAAGCATTAACCACATCACTTTTTTTCTGATGTGGAGTAATGTCAAATGTTCTGTGAAGTCAAGAGATATGTCCTCTTTATTCCTCTTTTCTATGAAGCTTATTATCTTATCAAAGGCAGAATTCAAGTTAGCTTGACATGATTTATTTTTATGAATCCATACTGACTTTTTGCATTAATCTATTTTAAAAACTTGCAGACCATCCACTTCATTGTTTGTTCTAGTACTTCAACTACTTCTTCTGGCCTATGCCTTACAAGATTTGATATTTCATTCATTTTTCCTAAAGATAAATAGTTTTAATTGATGTTTTGTACCACTTCAGATAAGCTGCTAATCTTCAAATTGAGTCCTGGCCATTTCTTTTACTATCCAGGTGTACCAGATGGATTAAAGCCAGGTTTGAGAAATTTCTGGCCGTGCTTCAACTGTATCATCATAATGGAAACCTCTGACATTAGATTGTCTACCACTGCTAGAGACAGGTCTGTTCTTTGCTGATTCCTGTACCATGCTGACAGAGAGGGTATCTTGATATCTGACTAATGATTTTTGACTGTTAAAGGACATATTTTTTCCCAGTGTTCTCACTGACACCATTTAACATTGCTGAGTGAAATTCACTATGAAAAGAGAAATGTAATCCAAACAAGGATGTCCAGCAAAGCTGTGTTCTCTGAAAAGAATCTAGAGGCTGTGGGGCAGCTGTAGCCACACCTCAACATTTCTTTCACCAAGAGTAGTACTGTCTTACTGCCATTTTCCCACACAAAATGCCTGTCTGACCCATGGGAGCTCAGGGCTTCCCTTCCCATGCCTTGGGTAAAGCCAGGTGCAATTTTAATGTGAAGGTTAGGGTTTAAAGATAAACCCTTAAAGAGTTGTCAGTAATTCTTGACTTCAGACAGTAACTCTTGGACTTCAGGGACTGAAGCCAGGGAGTTGTGGATATTGAGGAAACAGTAAAACATGATTTGAATACAGGATAAAATTACTGAAAAAAGTTGAAAGATAAGATACAACTACATCATCCAAATCTAATGGGAGCCCACATTATCTGTCTTCTCTGTCATATTACTTGTCAACATGGACAAGAGCATGGAAGGCATTTCTGGCAAGATTTATTTTTACTTGAATGACAGCTAATTTGTCATATAAATTGATCTCTAGAGCTATATGATGTCCACTGTATAAAAGTCAGTGACTCATGTTAGCTGAAAGATATGGCAGTTTTAGTGAGACCAGTATATTAATACCAATATTTTTATTATTCAAGGAGCATAGGGCAGAAGAAAAAACATCTAAGCTGACATTTCAGAATAACAGACACAAATGTGGAATTGTAGTTGTTTACCATAGCAAATAATGGCAGAATGCTAAATTTTCTGTTAATTTTTGCACTGGTGGTGGGTTCAGAGCTTCAAAAATGAAATAATTGCATTATAAAAACAGATAAAATTCTGACACCATTTTTGTGTGCATTTAATCGTGAGATTCACTGTATCATTCTCTAGACCTCAGCATTAGAGAAAGCAAATGAGGTCACACAAATGAAAACAATCATAATTACTTTTCTTAATTTTTATCACCATTATGTTCCTGAATTTATTTAATAATTACATTAGCAATAATTACTAGTACAATCAGAGCAATCTCTTTTTAACATTTATTACCCAAACCAGTTAATTATGGCAGATCTGTGCAATAAATTCCAGACAAAAGTTGTTTGTCATTTGAAGAACTGTGATGCTTTTCTTTGCAATGCAGTCAAAATTTTGACCTAAATCACATCCTCTGTATCCTAGATTTCTAAAAGCTGGGCAGTGTTTAAGCACACATCTAGATGTATTTACATGTTGGAGAGACATAACTGTCATCAATGCAGTGTAACCAAACCTGTGGGTTTTCAAGAAGTAATAATTTTCAAAAAGCGTAGTTCTCTACATTTTGTGTGAGCCATATCTGCAGGTACGTAAAAGGGTCACATCAGGTGACCCATAGCCCCTCTCTAACTGCTACCAGTACAGCCATCTAATGCTCTTGAAAAGGAAAGGTTACATTTAGGAACATGCCCTGTTAAAGTTATGTTCACCATATTATATAAATTTAGCATTTCAGTCATGTAAACACAGCATTCAAACATGCCATACATTCGGTTTTCCTGTAGCATGTGTTATTACAGAGATTTTAAACATTTCTTGGCGTTTACACACACCACCGAGGTATCTGATGTTACTGTCCAACAAGAGAGCCACTACTTTATCTTAATTTCTTGTGAGGCAAAACAATCCCATGCAACCACTGTAGTGCAACTCCAAACTCAAGCTAATAAACTGAGATAAACTCTCCTGCCAGTAATTATTAGATTTATCTTGGCAGTTGCACAAATTCAGGTCAGCTCAAATAGAGCTTGCACTTGCCCAGAGTACCTTTTATAAACATACCACAAAGAGGCAAAATAATTAACAGCTACTTTCCAGGGAAAGACATGAGCCTTTTCCCTCATTGCTCCCTGATGAAAATTGTATGATGTTTCATTTTTTCTAGACTAGCCCAGTTTAACAAAAAAGCAGTTCGATAGCTCAGTTTGTTTAAAAGTACATTACACTGTTCATTTCAGTGCCACAACTTGGTTTTTTTCCTCATCCACTAGATATTTAACTTCAAAAATATTCAAACAGCATCTGTGTTCCCCCATACACTGAGTCTCAGATACTTAGAAGAGATCAAAGGGAAAGCTATAGCTTCAAACCTAAAGCAAATTTTCAGGGTAATCTTGTTGCTCTGAAATGGATTTTTAAAACCTATATCTTATTGATCAGAAGTGCCTTCAGAAATCTCAAAATGCTGCAATTTAGATCAAGTTTTAGAAAAAATTTCTCTGGTTCCTACATACAGCTCAAACCACAGAAATTTAAGGTAAAGGTCTGTCAAGGAATGTATCTTCTCAATCTTCTACACAGTTAATAGAGGATGTCTCACACTGAAGTAAAAGCTTCAGTATAGACAGCATGAATATTTTGTGAGGAGAATCAAAAGCTCAAAAAGGGAAAGAAGTTTTGAGCATGAAAAATTAACATTCATTTACCGATTAGGGGTTGCAGTCCCAAAAATGTGCAATTCAATTGAAGAGAACATGTGTTTTTGTGAATAAGATAGACAGTTACCCATGTAATTTACAGTCTGTAATTAGTAATGATGAACAATTACTGGTCTGGAACAGAAAAAGTGACCTTAAAAAATGCAAATCCCTGATCATGTTTCTTTTCCCCCAGTTTGAAAAATTTGCAAATAGAGGACTATAGCATGATTATAAGTTTCCAATACAAAATTAAATTTCTAGGTGAACAAAAGGAAAAAATCTAGAATTTCCTGCAGCCTTTGTAAAAGGCAATGGATAAATGACTGCAAAATATCTCACTGGCCATCAAGATACTATTTCACAAGAATATCAATCACTTTTTTAACATGTGGGGCAACTTGCACCCTTTTTCACATCTGGCCTTTAGAAAAATTGTTTATCTTGGAAAGATATATAAAGGTTCTTTCATCCATCTATCTAAATCAGCAAGGTCCTTATGAAATTTTGGGTGTGTTAACTTTATATGAGACAGGTCTGTGTCTGTCAGAGATACCAGAGAGGCAATCCCTGTCTGCTGTTTCCCTCTGACTCTCTAGCTGGCAATCAAAACTTGCAAGGGCTTCCAAGTGTTCCCTCCTCATGTATCTTTTCTCTCCACTATTGTGGAAAAAAAGGTAAGCCTTTTTTTTTTTTTAATAGGTTTTACAGTTTATCTGTTTTCATGGTATTCTAGATATTATGTTAAAAAGTAGTTGCCTGTGAGAGAGCTGTATCTTATTTTCATCAGGTGTTTCTCAGATGTGTTTTGCCTGACGAAAGCTCAATAGTTTCGTTTGGCCTTTGTTATGCAAGCATTTGCACTTCTGTTGAGATTTCCTCCCCATGCTGCTGTTTCTCATGTTGTTCACCATCCTCTCTTGCCTCCTGGTGCTTCTCATAGGTCATCCTTACTCCCATCTTCACATGTCAGATATCCAAGCAGGGTTTGCTCAGGGTTTCTGCTGTGCCTCAAACTACTGCGTTCTGACTATTAACAATATTCTGAGTAAAATACCTCATAGAACATTTGATTTAACTGATCAAAAGCAGTTTAGAAGCTCATACCAACATTCTACAAAACTTGACAGGCTGCATTTTTCATGAAAAATCTTGAAAAGTGTTATGTCCACATGTCGTGCAAGCCATAGATCCCAGTCCCATTACTAGGCACAGCCTAATAATGCTCAGCTCCTTTTCAGAACTAGACCCTTTCTAAGAGACTTTCTCTAACCGGTTGGCCTGGCTGTTTAAGATACATAAAACTCTGGAATTCAAACATTTGCAATGAAAATACACTGAAAATTCATTAGGAAAAAACAAATGAATTTGACATTTGTGTCCAGTGAAAAAATGTGGCAGTAGCATATCTAAAGAACAAAGGATATCCTTAATGAACTACAAACTGAGAGCAGACAACACATTGCCTGACACACTTTAAGCTGTCTTTCATGCACAAATTAAAGGCACCAGATTAAATACAGGACTGCAATTTATTGGAATTTCAATATTTGTGTGAGGTGCATGATGAATGAGATAATATATCTCTGTGATACAAAGAGGGAAGGCTTGAGGGCCTTGTGGCTGAATAACAAAAAATGGGATTCAAGAAAAGACATTTAAAGATGAGAGGCCAAATATGACAGGGAAAATAAGAGGTAACACTGAAAAAAAAATCTGCATTTTCAAGAGCAGAGCTTAGAAAAAGCCATTCTGATGATAGTAAAAATGTAAAGACTTCATAAAGACAAGACAAAAGGGGAGGTACAGGGGACCATGACAATGTACAGGCAACTGTACAATACACAGATCAAACAGTGTCCAATTAATTCAGATTTAAATCTAAAATATGATGTCACTCCAAGGAAAGCTTTTAAAAAAACTTTTAAGGCAGAGAATATGAAGTAGCAAGGCAGGAATTGAATATGCCCTTCCAAGAAATTTGTTGACAATAAGCATCTGGAAGCCCTTACAGAGCCAGTAGGATTAATTTATGAAGAAAGACTGAATTTGCTAATCTCATAAAGGCTAAATGACAATACAGTGGGAGGCTGAGCGTAGACATTTCTACATATTTAACAGAGTGCAAATGCCGCAGGGTAGATCCTGTGTAACCCAACATAAAGTTTGAACTGATGGACCTTACCTTATTTTCACAGGAGAAAACAAAACAATTTTCACTTATTCTAATGCTTTATTTTTCTTGACAACCCTATTCCTATTACAGAAGAGCATGAAATTCTTGCAGTTTCTGTGTTATATGCAAATTTTACAAGATAACGTGCCTCAAGCAGGCCACAGGGGTGAGCATTCTTCTCTACAGTTTTACTTAGTCCTGATCTCATGGCATATTTCAGAGGAAAAGACTAGCCTTTAGTGCAGTGGATCTTTAGAGGTGAAAAATTTTTAGAAGCATTTGCTGCTAGGAGAGTGAATAGAAAAACTGTTGGAAGTACCACACTCTACAGTAAATCAGTTCCTGAAAGCAGACTAGGAAGGCAGCTTGGAAAAAAGGTGAAGAGTCTAAATGAAATAAACCAGCTAAGAAGATGTGTTTTGACCTTTACCTACTCCTTCCTTTGTTTTCTGTGTTCAATCTCCTTTTCTGCATCATCTATTTCCAAATTTTCTTATTTTCTTTTATTTTTCTTATTTTCTCCTTTCTCTTGACTGTTCTATGATCTTGTTCTCCATGCCTCTTTCTTAGCCCTTTGATATTCTTACCCACCTAACTCATTAGCCATCTTCCTACATGCACTGTGCTCTGACAATTTCTCCTCTTGGAGAAGTTTTTTTAATGAACAATGCACTACAAACTTGTTTTTTTTTTTCTTTTTAATAAGTAATATTCAAAGGACTGTACCAAAGCTGTCACTAAATATTTCCAGTTCACAAATTGGCAAACAGAAGCACAAGAAGACTTGGTCTACAGCAAGCAAAACTTGTGTCTTCCAAGTAAAATTTATATGCTTTTAATTATTGTCTCTTTACCTTTATTCTGTGTTTCAGGTTCCTCTACCTCATCAGTAGCTCTTCTTTACTTTCCATATTTTCTTTCTGCTTAAAGGTTTTTTCCTTTTCAGCCACCGGAAATATTCTGTTACACATGTACATACAGACAAATATATATATAAGTACTTATATGTGATACTGCTATATAGCTGAACAACCAGAGAACTGTGATAAAAAGAAGGTATGCAGTAAGGCATCAGTCACGTGGAATAATGATGACTGAGACACTGGAAATCACCAGATATAAATATCTGAGGACTTAAACTATTTTTGTTCATTATTTCATACAGTGTTCATCACTATCTCAAGAACTGAGCATTTAGCAATACCATGACACAAGTAATAAATAGCTGTTCCATCTTTTTATGAAACCATTTGGTCCTGAAATAAGATTTTTTTCCCTAGTTTTAATTTAACGAAATATTTTCATCCTATGTGCCACAACATTGGTGTCTTAACTGGAATTTAATATGTCCTAAATCTAATGACTCCTCTTTAGTTTCTCATTAGTGGTTACACTGAAAAAAAAACCCCACCATTTTCCATTTGACCTAATTTTTATGAGTCTTCTTCCTATTAGAATTTTTTCCCCTTGAAATACTAGGTCTCAGCTTTCTATCACAATTTGAAACACTTTCCTTATACACCTTCTGAATTCCAGTCGTTCTCACAAAGAAATTGTGTCACTTAGTGCCTCATTGCACATGTCAGTCACATGTCAGTGTCACATATCTTCAAGGGCTGGGATCAGGGAAGTCTGTTAAATATTAATGATTATCCATTCAAATGGGAAGAGCTTATGACAATAACATGATCACTTTGTAACTGAGGTTAGATTTGTCCAACTTTGATCACAGTGATTGAATCCCACAAGGTTTAAAATTCCTCTCAAAAGCAGACAGGTGTTTTAGCCTAGACTTGGAAAAGAGAGTCCCTCTGAGATATGGGGAACTTGTAGAGAAGAAAAGTACATACAAGCAAGAACAGTTAGTGCACTCCTTCATGACTGGAATCCTTTTAATAAAGCAGCAAAAAAAAACCCAAACCAAACCAAACCAAAACAAACCAAACCAAAAAACTGTGACAATGGGCAATGGTTCTGAACTGAAAGAAGGTAAATTTATGTTGGACACAGAGAAGAAATTCTTTACAATGAAGGTGATGAGACACTGGATCAGGTTGCCCAGAGAAGTAATTCCTGTAATGTTCAAGGCCGGACAGGATGGGGCTCTGAGCAGCCTGGTCAACTGAAAGATGTCCCTGCCCATGGAAGGGTGGTTGGACCAGCTGATTTTTAATCATAGAATCACAGAATGGTTTGGGTTGCAGGGAAATTTAAAAGATCTTCTAGTTCCAACTCCTCTGATCCTGTGCCTCACCACCCTCATTGTAATGAATTTCTTCCTAATATCTAATTTAAACGTCTTCTCTTTCAGTTTAAATCCACTCCACCTTATCCTGTCACTCCCTCTTGTAAATATTCTCCTTCTCTCTTGTAAGCTCCCTTCAGGTCCTGGAAGGCCACAATCAGACTACCCCATAGCTTTCTATTTTCCAGACTGAACAATCCCAACGCTTGCAGCCTTTTTTCATATGAGAGGTGCTTTATCCCTGTGACCATCTTGGTGGCTTCCTAGGGACTGGCTCCAACAGGTCCAGGTCCTTCCTGTTCTGGGCATCCCAGAGCTGAACAAAGTGTTCTAGGTGGGATCCCACAAGAGTTGCTGTCTTGGATCACCTCCTTGTCCCATGTGCCTGAGCATAGCTTCTGGGAGGATTTGTTACATAATTTTACCAGGCACAAAGGTGACGTTGACAAGTTAGTAGTTCCTCCTTTCTACCCTTTTTAAAGATGGCAACTTTTTCCTTTTTCCAGTCACTTGGGACTTCACCTCACTGCCATGACTTTTCAAGTATTATGAAGAGTGGCTTGGCAACTCCATCAACCAATTCTCTCAGGACTTTGGGATGAATCTCATGGGTTCCCACAGACATGTTTGTCCAGGTTGTTCAGGTAGTCACGAACCTGATCTTTACTTACGGTGTGGGGAACTTTGCTCCTCCAGTCCCCATCCTGCTGTCCATCCAGTTAACAGGTGTGGGAAGAGAGTTTGCCCATGAAGACTGAGGCAGACTTCTCATCCATTGTTACCAGTTTGCTAGCGTTCATTACCAGGAGCTAAACCTTCTCTGACCTTCCTTTTCTAGTTAACATATCTGTAGAAATCTTTCCTGTTATTTTTTGTGTCCCTTGCCAGGATTATTTCCAGCTTTGCTTTGGCCTTCCTCACCAAACTTCTCTTCTACACTCTACCCAGGCCACGTATTCTAGCTTGAACTGACTTTGCATTTGCTCCTTTTGCTTTGCTTTGAACAGCAGGTCCCTACTCAGCCTTGCCCATCTCTTGCCTTACTTGCTTGATTTCTTATTCCTGGGGGTTGCCAGCTCTTATACTCTATGGAAGACTTCCTTAAAGATCTGCCAGCTCTGTTCTGATTCCTTGTCCCTGAAGGAAGTCTCACAGGGAATCCTATTGATCATCTCCTTGAAGAGCTGAAAGCTTGCTTCCTTGAAGTTCAGAGGTCTAATTTTGCTCCTTACATGACCCGTATCTCCCATAATCCCCAACTCCATCAGTGCATGATCTTTGAAGGTCCAGTCATGGCAATTATTCCCTAGAAGTTACATTCTATATGAATTTTTGAGTCTGCACAGAGAAAAATATCCACAAAAACTATCCACAGGCACACTTTGAAGAGCATTTATGTTCTCTGCTAAATAACTATGAAACTAAACACCTATTAAAGGTAAACATGGGCCTACAAGGTTTTCTTAACTAGATCGTGAGTATCACTGATTGCAAGTAGTTGCTTATTCTCTTTTAATGGGGAGCTGTTTAATTCTTCTTGCATATGCAGGTTTGAAGGGTTGATTATATTACAAATTGCCATGTTCGCCACCACTTATTTCCTTTTGATAATTCACAAATAGCGTATTCATTTCAGCATTGGGAAATTTAACTTTAAACTCAGAATTTCTGTCTATAACGAGAATAAGTGTTCTATACATTTATAGTTTTACAGTATCTTGGTTAATAATCAAGTCAATATGTCCTAAGATGATATATGGCTTAAGATCATTCTTCTTTAAATAGATATATTTAAGTCAGTGAAGAAACATTTTATTTAGCAATGATTTTCATTTCATGAGGTCCACCTTAAAATATTTTAATCATTTGTGTACATAATGTCTTAATGTCTTCATTTTCAAGGTTTTGGCCTCTCAGTCATTTCCTGTGTATCACAGCTGCATTCCTGTCAAATCACGGTGTTAAAATACCTAAGAATTTATACCAAAAGCTGATGTATCAGAGAAAGCACAATCTGAAACACAAATGCTATTGCTACCTTTTAAAAGAGCATTTCTAATCATGGCTACGCTTTCACATGCAAGAATTTATGGCTTCACAGGGAATCTCCTATCCACTCAAGTCACATAAGAAATCCCACTGCAAACCGAAATGATACTTGCTTTTTGCTGTGGCTGGTTGACTTGTCACTCACTAGTACAATCAGCTACTTCTTAATCTCTAAAAAGAGTTTCAGCCACATCCTAGACCATGAGAACCATAATATGAATGGAAATTCTTATGTCAGATGCATTATTATGAAGTCTTATGTTTGCAACAGGACCTACATGTGCTCAGAATTTCAAGGCACAATAAAAAGCTTACTTATAAACAGATACTGTTGATAAAATCCCAGAGATATTATTTTTTAGATAAAATCTAAAAGCTATATGCAATAATTCAGCTTAAGAACTATTGCACTATGGCTGAATAGCAAAAGATCTGGAACAAAGCTTTTATATTGACTTTTTTTTCATATCTATTCTATACTTGCATAGAAAATTAGAAATGAAAGGATTTTAATAACACAAATTATCATAATGTTTAATTTTTTTTTAGATTTCATGGATAAATAATTGAAAACCTATTGTTTTAAATATATTCCATATTACCTGCTGTTGGAGACAATACTCAGCAATCAATAACACCAATTTCCTGACAGTATAAGTTCTAATGAAAAATAGCTTATTACAATCAATGCAGTGAATCTACATGTATTCATTTCCATTCCAGGAAAATGCAAATAGATATTAAAATAGAATCTAATTTGATCCTTTCTCCTGGGTATTTTCTATAATAATGAATCAGACTGTAGCATACCGAGTGTTGTAGAGTATCATGCTGCTGCATACACAGTTTAATCCCACAGTCAGAAAATACCCAAACTAAAGCTGAACAGTTCTGTTCTCATGTATGGAAGCACTACAATAATAATCACTTTGGTACCATTTGTTTTATCATGTTTGTAATGTGGGTATCTCTCAATATTATCTTCAATTTAAATTGTTCTTTGAAACACCACACATCATAGCTTTTAGGCTGCTCTAGACACCTAGGTGATCTCTAGAACCTTCAGAGCTGGGCAGTGTGAATTCCCTCACCTGAGGTTGTAAGATAAGGTTCTGTGGGATGGAAAAGCATTCCCCTTTCTGTGAGGAATCTGGACAAGTCTATGGCCATATAGGAATCTGGACAAGTCTATGGCCATATAGGAACATGTCAGTCCAGCAAAGCATTTATTCCAGGGGTTTGTGGCTTGAGGTTTACATGAGAAAGATGCCTGGAGGTTCCAAGGCCTGCAACACCCCTGCAAGGATCCTACATCCTCACTCACAGTTCTCCCACCTTTTTGCGCTGGCACAAGCAATTATGAAGCTGTGCTGTGATCAAGGAGTGAATCTTATTAGAATTAGATACAACCAGAAAAAATTAGACCTGGTCAGAAAAAAATAGTTAGTTTTAACCTGAATCAAGTCACTGTTTTTTTTGGACACTAACATTAGAATCCTCAAAAAGATGGACAAATGATCTAAAGGAAAGACAAGGCTGGTGGCTTCTCCAGATCACAATGCCTAGGCTGCAATGCTCTGACAAACTCCCAGAACTACTTATCTATAATGTAGTCATAGGAGAATCAACACTATACCACTAATCCAATATCTTATCTACCTATTAGAAAGAGAAAAGTAATCTTGAGTTATAACTCCACCCCAAACACAATAGGACTCTGTAAGTAGCCAGTGGAAGTTGCTACCTCTTAAGCTAACAAGCTTAAGAGCTAACAAGTTCTCCTGCTATTTAGGGTCTTTTTTTAAATACAGAACTTATCTGTTAAAAGAAAATCCTCATGGTAAGACTCAAGAAGTAAGACTTCATCTTGCCACCCAAGCCACAACTTCACATGAATGTGGGCATTTTACAAAACTCTGTAATATAACATCTGTTCTATATATATATTCCCCACCCCTGGAGCATTCAAAGATAGGCTGGATGGGGCCTTGAGCATCCTGATCTAGTGACATCCTTACCCATGGTGAAGGGGGTGGAACTAGATGATCTTTAAGATCCTTTCCAATCAAAACCATTCTATGATTCTATGTACATTTGGCAGATCATTACTCAGCACTCTGGGACCATTAGCCTCACTCCTCACTCCCTCATTCAAAGGTAGTGCTCTGCTCTACAGAATGCTTTTCCTCTAAATGGACTGCAGTCCTACATTAGCCCTGTACTCTTGCCAGACTGCTGAAGTTCAAAGGAAGTTGTCTAAATGAACCAAAACTGTAGGTGCTGGGTAGGAAACCAGGCTTACAACCCTTCTCTGCCTGCTCCAATGACTCTCCTCCAGCTACATTAGACTTCTCTGCAATCCCAGTTCTCTACAGCTTCCAGCCATGAAATTTAGACACAGCTGTGAGTGGATACTAATTTTTTATCTTGCCTATTCATTTCTTTCTTGCACGGATATTCTGGATATTTATTCAAGGCACTCTTTAGTCTTCCTGATTTGCAAGTGAAATATGAAAACTCTTTACCTCGTTCTGGTTCCAAACTTGACAGTTTACTCATACCTTTAAAATCAGCTAAAGCTGAGCAACTTTTTAAAAGGCTACAGTAGTCTTCTCCATCAAATTTACTATAGAAGAAAAAAGAAAAAATGTATTAGTGTCAGAACTTCTTATTAAATCTGCTGCTCTGTTGATATAAAATGAGCTCTACTGCAAGGGGTTAGCTTAAAAACCTAACAAGAATTGCATGACTTCTAGAATACCAATTTAACACATGCAGCTCTAAAGCATTAAACATGACAGAGACCATACACAAAGGGTGGTAATTCAATTACAATTGAGTTATAAAGCGATAAATGCGAGGTTAAATTTTGCTCTCTCAAACTACACCAGCATTGTTCTCTGCAGTGGCATTAAAGAAGTATGGACAGAAACAGAATGGTTTAAGATGTGTCTAAAATAAAGTTCTTACATTTTACTAGAGGTTAATCTCTTATTGTAAATGTAGAAGGCATTCTCAGATAATCTAGCTTGACATTCTGATTAATAAAGGCCACTGAATGATCCTCTGGCTGCTGTCTTCCATACTATAAGTCACAGAGTCCAGCCCTGAAATAATTTCTAAATATACCCAAGGGACAGAGAGTCTAAAATAAGTCTAATCATCCACCAAGTAAGACATTCCCCACTATGACTTGGAGTGATAATTTCAGTTTTTTCAAAACATGGGTTCTGGACTCTAAAAATCCCCAAACCCATACAATTAAAGGGGACTATAAAGTATGACCAAAGGCTACACACCCTCATGGCATCAGGCATGCTGGTTTTGAAGGTTTCTGGAGACCTTCAGGTTAAGTGCCATGTTTTTTAACAACAGAACATCTGCCCTCTCATGTTTTCTCCAGAGGAAAAAAGAGGAGATCCCTGAACATCTGGCCTCCAGTAAAGGAAGCAATTCTATGACCAGATAATCAAAGCTGGTTGCTCTTGGATGAAAGTAAGATACTGTCTGTAAAAAGAGACAAGAAAAAAACTGAGGTCCAAAATCAGTAGAGGGATTTGGGAATGCTAAAAGCATGAAGAGCATGCTGAAGAGATCAAAGAAATCTTCAAAGCCTGGCTAGGACATCAAACTTTCTGACTGCTTATCCATATGAGACCCCCACAATTTAGAGCTTTGCTCACAGGGGCACTAAATTAAAAAGATTAGAACCAGACAAGCAGTTCAAGCTCATATTTGAGTCCTTTTGCTTTGGCAAGTGACCAGCCTAAAAGCAGGCTTAAGTGGGGAGTCCTACTCAGAGGCAGAAGAGAGGCAGAGCACAGATTTGGGTTAAAGAAGCCCTGCTGTTTCACCAAAAGTACAAGGCAGAGCTGGATCTCCTCATATACACACACACAGAGCTGACAGCAATCCAAATGCCAGTAGATTGTTGTGTGGCCCAGTCTGGCAGCAGCAGTGTAAAGTAAACTGAACAATCTCTTGTATCTTCTGACTGCCGCAGGTGCACAGTGACAACCAAAAGGAATTGGAAGCTTGTTTTAATGGCAGACCAACAAAGGGCAGATTTCAGTGTCTTTCACAACAATAAACTCAGAACAGGAACTCAATGTTAATATTATTGACAATACCACCCACTGCAAATCATAACATCCACAAGTGGGTAGGACACTTGACAGCTGCTGATGAAATTATCCACCATTACCACATCACTAGCATGTGGACCCTGGAACACAGGTAGGCAAACTCCCTATTTTGTCAAAACAACTTTCTGTGGTTAGCCAGATTAAAAATACATTGAATCAAATAATAAAAATGGCACATTTAATGAATACATTAAAAGAGCAATATAAAACTATGGCTCTTGAAGTAACAGAATTCAAAAGAAGGCATCATTCTGATAGTTCTGAAAAAATCCAATACATTCTTAGGCATCAAGACTTGAGCACGTCATGAACACGACTTGAGACAAGGGACTCAAAACAGCTCAAAAGCAACCATTACATCAGAACACTTTTGGGAAAAGAGTTTTGACTTATTGTTAAGTAAAATAACAGTAGATTTTAAATTGCAGTATATGGCAATGAAGCCTTTTGTGATTTCAAATAACAAGATGATTAAAGAAAAAAATAAAAGCAGAAGAAAAATAAACCTTGGAAAACCCAAACCCCTGCAGGTACCACCATCAAAACTGGTATCACAATTTTCCAGCCCAACTGAGAGCGGAAGTGCTGGCCATCTTGCAGATCAGTGAGATTCAATGAGGGCACCTGAGATTCTCCATGTTCCCTCTGAAGAAATCAACAAATTCCTTCAATAACAAGTATCTGAAGGAACAAATGCAGGTAAGGAAACAGCAACTAGGATCATGGCAAACTTAGTGGCAAGGAAGTTCAATGCTTTGTGAAAATGAAAAATGTGTATCTTCATTGGCCTCTGCCAATCTGCAGCAAAAAGCAGAGCTCCCTGTCCCAGCTGATGATGGCTTAATTTAAATGATCAAAACCAGGCTAAGAAGAAAATGTGTTTTGTAATTCAGAACACAATTTTCAATTTTCAATGGTAACAAACAGAAAAAAAAATAAAGGCAGAGTTTAGTGTGAATTAGTAGCTTTTATGCTGAAATACTATGGCTGATTTCATCATATCAACAACATAAGGGTAATGTGATTGTCAGTCACAAGTCAAGTATGGCTAATGTGATTGTCAGTCTAGATTCAGTAAAATTACAGTAATAATAACAAAAAACTCCCTTACCTTTGAAGAGAATCCAAAATTGCTATTTTCCTCAAAGACTTCCAAAATAACATCATATCTCCAGCAATGAGAATGTAATGCAATCTTTTATTTCTGATATGATGAACAAAAGGCATTTCTTGGAATATGGCTGTGAGTTGTCTCCAGATAACCTAAGGATCTCTATGTCCTCCAAACTATAAATCCTGGTATCTTCTTATCAGGATGGGATAGTTAAGCATACTTATTTCCACAGCTGACCATTAAGATAAAGCATGTCTCTTCTAGTCATAAATTATTAAGATACAGCCAGAAATATCAAAGCTAGTGTCAGCATATCAGATAAATTTAGGATGCAGAACATAAATAAGGTAGGCAAAGCTGTCACATGTCATCAAATGTGTGTCTTCAGACACAGGCAGAAATTTGCTCCATACTTGGACCTGTACAAGGTCCAAACTCAGCAATATTCCACAGACACATCCTGAGACAGAGAACATCTTAGAGAATAGGTTGCTGAAAAGAAATAACAAAATCCTAAAAGATCCTGCAGAAGGATCACTGAAAATCCAGGTTATACACATACAGTTTTAATACTGTCAAAGTATCCCAGTGTTTCTACTTGATTGTATTTACCCAAACTAACTGTAAGTATCTAGAAACACCATCCATTTGTCTGTACTTCATCAGCTTGTCTATGAGGATGATAAAAGTTTAGCTGAAGGCAAGATAAAAAACATCCCCTACTCTTCCCTCATCCATTACCTCCACATAGAAGTCTTATCATGTTGGTCTGCCCTTCATAAATCCATGCTCACTACTTCCAGTCACTTCTCCTTTTTCATATATTTGGAAATGGTTTCCAGCTTCCATCAGCTCCATCAGCTCCCCAGAGGTCAAGTGAGGCTGACTATGTTGTAGGCCCCAAATTCTCCTTGTTGCCTGTCATTTACATTCTGAGTCCTCAGAAGCCTCCCCCAGCCACCATGACCTGAGATTATCTGTTCTTTCTTTTCCTAGAAGTCCTTGACCCTCAAAGATGGTCCCATGGTCATATACCCTCAAATATCTGGTGTCAACAGCAGTTGTGCAGCCAGTTGTTAGATTTCTAGACTACCTGAAGCCCTTGCCCCTCAGTAACAGGATCAAGTAGAGACCTCCTGTGCCCCCATGCCCTTGAAAATCACCCCAGAGCCCTGTAGTCATGATTTATACACTCCAGATCTCTTCTGGCAGAGAGTGGTGCCAGATTCCTAAGACCAGACACGCCTCTGAAATCTCTCCACATCCTGGATTTGAGTTCCAAGCAAGCAGCAAACTCTCTAGATAGCAGATCAAGCCAGACAACCTGGGCCTCCATCCTGTATAGCAGGGAATTACTCCCAGCTATCTGCTGCCACCTTCTCCTGATCCCATACAGCTCCCAGCCCCTCATCTGCAGCCAGGGCACTGAGTCTGCTCTGTAGATACACATCCACAGGCAGCCAGGAATTGTCCTCCATTGTCAGAAGTCACAGGGTCCCCTGTACAAACTCCTGCAGCCTTTAGCTGGGTGCTGGGAGCTGTGGCCAAGTCCTGGCTCTGACACTGGCCACTCCCCAGTGGATCCCACGGCAGGGATCCTCCAACCCCATCTTCAGAAGGCACCTGGAGAAAGAGCCCCAAACCCACTCTGGGGAGGGACAGCTGGTAGAGCTCCTTAGAGCTCACTGAGCTTTTCCTAGAAGTCAAAGCCTCTTGTAGCTACCTTTAGATGAAGGAGTCAGTAGAGAGTGTTTCACAGCATCCCCAGAAGTCCTTCAACAATCCTAGAAGTTCTGAAAGAACATATCACCTTTTTTCTTGGCCACGGATTTAATTTCCCTTAAAACTTCCTCCAGGAAAATGAACTTTCAATGACAGCAAAGAAATTTGCAACAAAGACTAAATACAATATGTGGAACTTTGTACTGCAGGTGCAAAGCTGAATTTCAGTATCTGCTTTCTCTACTTTGTATTTTGCAGTCTTTGGACTCACTGAAACATTAATCAAAGGCAATGCAAAATGCAGGAATATTTTAGAAGTAGACTATTTTTGAAAGATCATTTAAACATAGAAGTGCAAGCAATTATCCGTGTTTAAGTTCACACACACAGAGGACCTCAAAGACAATGGGAGTCGTGTGTGAAATCCAGTATCAGCCAAGAGCTTGTGATGCTGGGCATCCAGTCTAATGTTGGGAGAAGTGCTCTGTCAAAATAAAATCAATTTCAGTGTAAATTACAGCTTTACAGTGAAACAGAAAAATCCATTCTGAAGCTAACAGGTTAATTTTTAGCTGAAATCTTTCCTAAAACTGTTATAAATGCAATTATTATTTTTTTGCACCATATGTAAAAGACAGAAGGCTGCAGTTAATAAATAGCATTTCTCATTCTATTTTCCAAGCCTCCCAGGGGAAAATTTTGGCCTCTTCAAAGGGGGTGAAATCCATGCAAGGCAAAAACTGAAAAGAAAGCAGTATTTTTCATTTTATGCTTCCCCATTTTTGCCTAACATTAAGCAAAAAATAGAACAATCTATTAAATACAGGCAACTAAATACATGGTCTCTGAATATGCAGTTTCTGGTTTGAGTTTTGCTAAAACTTTCATGGAAATTATTCACCAATAAATAAAATAAATTGCCACAAACACATATATTGTTGAACATATATATTTTCTTCCCAAAATGTAGGACTTTTTAGTAAAATATTGATATTGAAAAGGCAATAATTTCAGGAAAATATAGTCATAATTCAGAATCTTCTATACATTTATGAATTTTAGTTATGGAAAGATATGATACAGTAATGACACAGAACTGTATTTGAAATAGCTCATATGATATCTCTTTGAAAGGCTTTTGGTGAGGCACCTAATTTCCTTCATCCCATTATTACATTAAGAGGACAGATTTGAATGACTGAAGAAAAAATCCAGCTCTTTCTCCAGATTCTCCAACAACCTTAGTACCACTGTGTCCTTGCTCTGAGCACATCTTTTTATAGCCTGAATGTATTTTCAATATAGATTTTCAGTTTGGTTTACTACAGGAGACAAACTTACACTGTCATATCTAATATCATTTTTTGTCTCCTAACAACGAATTTGAACTCACTGATCAAGCTTAACAAAAATTGGCACCATGGTAAAATCTCCAAAACTTCCTACGAGTGTCATGAAAAGAGACGTGGAAGAAGAAAAGATAAGAACAGTGTCGCAGTAATGTATTGAAAAACACACAGTTAAAACCAGCTCATGCCAGCAGAGCCACTATTATTGTAGCAACACAGTTATAACTGCATATTTGTATTAACTGACATCTAAGAGACTCTGCGTGAAGATATTATACCCCAAGTAAATGAGATTATAAAAAATGACCGTATATAGACCCGATGCACTACAGCAGTTCAAGTCAGATGTTTTAAGTACAGCCACAGAGCATCAAGGGAAACCTCATTCATCCTCTTCTACAGAGATGTTCTTCCAGACACTCTCTCCACTGCACTGTGTGAACAGTTTGACCAAGGTGTGTGTTTGGTGTGGGGATCCAAAATGATCAGGGCAGGGCTTGGCAGGGCACCACTTCCCCCTGCTGCACAAGAACAGCGCTCAGGCACTCAGGGGGCTGGGCTCAGGGATTGTATTGCATCCACCAGCTCCCTTTAGACAAAGTGATGAGGCTCAGAGACACGCAGCCGTGAATCAAAAGAAGGTGGTCACCATATACTGGGGTTATTTTGCGGTCTTCTGATGGGGCAAAGGATATCTGAGCAGTGTAACAGGCTGTTTTAGTGTTTTCCCTTGCTGAGGTGCAGACCGACCTAAAAATAAACATTCCATAAAACCCTCATTGAACTTAAATACTTCACATCTTCCAATCACTACAAGTATGATACAAGTACAAGTACAGTATCATTCTGTTTGCAGTTTTAGTATATTACATATGCAATGCAAACATTCCAAATTCCATGTGAATATATTTTTCTGTCAGGAAATTTTTGCTGTTCAAGGGTGGCAGTAGTACAGTCAAATTATCCCAGGCTCAGGTATTTTATACTCAGAAAAATCTAATATTGAAAAAAAATCATATACAGAAACAATCATAATTCAATCTAGCCTTGAGTAGAAAGTATATAGAAAAATTGTCTTTAACAATTTGCTTACTATAATCTGGAATTAAAATGTTGTAATTGAAAATATATGAAGAGCACATACTTTTCCAATATTATTGGTGATTTTCTGGGACTTGTTAAGGCTGGTTCTCATATAAATCTTAAATGCTAAATCTCAATTCCTGAAACATCTTATCTTAAGGATTCAGGTGAACTGATCATCCCTTGAATGGGACGTCTTTTTAAGAATGAGGAACAGACTGGCTTGCTTTGGAGGCACTGACATTTTGAGCTAGTTTGACTTGGAGAAGGGAAACACAAGCTAAAAGAGTTGCTTTATCCCTTTATAGCTGGCTTGCAGACCCAAGGGCTGAGAGCATAATTTTTTCACATGGAAGTAAAACTTGAAAGTAAAGAAGTAAACTCGGCCCTGACAGTTGATAGCTTTTCTTTTTCATTCACATTGAAGAAAGAGCACCTAGATTTCACAGCTTATGAACTGATAAATCATTTTCCTTAAGTCTAAAAGGATAATTCTCCAATGTTTGTGCTATTACCTCATGAAGATAAAACAGTTATTACATATGTTCTATATTAATAGGAAATTTTAACAGATTTTTAATTATAATACCAGGGGGCTTTGATGAACTTGTTCAAAATGGTTTAATTGTTGACTACTGCTTTTTTAGATTTCTTTCCAATTAACTGAAAGATTTGATAGGTAACTTATAAACTGACACTAGGAAAAATGTTATGTACACTCAATGGTCTGCAGATAGAGAGAAAATACACTTGAGGATTTATGTTTGCAACCAGCGAAACTACTGAGAACCAAGCACGTGACAAACATAGCATAAAAGATCCAGAAATAGCAATGAGGAATGGATGACTATATTAATATCTTTATTTATTAATTTAATAGATACAATATAAGTAAACAAGGATTGGATGAATGAATAGCAAGAGGAAATATGCCTTAGAGATAAATATGTTCATGAAAATATATGTGAAAAATCAAATCAAGGTGCAGCGAGCAGACAATGTTAAAAGCTTCAAAAGCAAACAAGACAGAAGAATATCTGAACAGACAGCAAACAACAAATTAAAGAGGAAGAAGCATCCTGGGAAACTGCATCCAGATTAGAGTATGTAATTACAGGATTTGCAGCTTGATAAAGCAATTGATTATAGCAGTGGAGTAATTTTAAGTCATGAGTGAATACCAGGATCTGAAAAAGAGCCAGTTTCTTTCTTTGGCAATCTTCTGCTCAGAAGTTGTAATTTAGAGTTTCACTCACTTGATGATCAGGGCAAAACTAGAAAGGCCCTTGAGATATGTGTTTATCACATAAGAGCATGTCTAAATACATCAAACAATGAAGAAAATCTTTATTATTGCAATAATTTTCAGACCCAATAAACAATTATAGCACCTTAAATTTAAAAATAAATTTAAAGATAACTTTAGCAGCTAAATGCCTAATATTATTTTCAGAAAGAATATTGAAAATTTGAAAATGTCACAAGCCAAAAGCTAATAAGCTCTGAAGAAAAGGAAGCTGAAATTCTAGGCCAACTTTATTTGTGGTGTCTAATTATATATATATATATATATATATATATATACTATATATATATAGATATATAAAATATATATACTCAGTGAATCATATATTCATATAAGCACAATCATCAGTGCATCCAAAACCTGAGATTTCTTCACCACCTGCTTCATTTAACACAACCATGTTCTGTCCTTTTCTTGCCTGTTTACACATAAAGATTGGCATCTGTGGACTGATCACACAGTACTTCCTGAAGATCCAGTTTTCCCTCAACAAGACCATCTGTGAGGCCCAGCCCAATGGGATTTATTGTTCAGAGTGAATCAAGACAGCTGCATACATAATTACCTTTATTACAGAAGAACAATTTTAACTCTGTTGCAAATACAGATAGCTCAAAGGAGCTTGACTTAAATGATACAAACCTTTTCATAATCTGTTACAGAAATCTGAGAACTTCACCAGCTCACTCAGGTTAAATTCCTAAGCATACTTCACAACATTTAAGACACTAAATTGTTTTCAAATACTTATTATTTCTTCACTTCAAATGGCAAGACTCTGTGCTTTATGTGATCTGGTCAACCAGTGATGTCCACCATCTGCTCCCATCTCTTGATTTTTCAAAACAGCTTAAATAGTTCCTAGCTCCACAACCAAAAAATATGAACATGAAGAAGAAAGAGAAACTGCCTCATTATATCAAACTGTGTAAGCAATTTTTATTAGTTTGTGGAGGATCACCATGAGTTTTGTGTGCAGTTTTGGGCACTGCAATGTAAAAAACACATTAAGCTATTAGAGAGTGTCCAAAGGAGACCTATGAAGATGGTGAAGGTCCTTGAGGGGAAGCCTTAAGAGGAGCAGCTGAGGTCACTTGGTCTGTTCAGCCTGGAGGAGACTGAGGAGAGGCCTCACTGCAGTTACAACTTCATCATGAGGGGAAGAGGAGGGGCAGACACTGATTTCATCACTCTTGTGACCAGTGATGGGACTTGAGGAAATGGCAGGAAGCTGAGTCAGGGGAGGTGTAGCTTGGGTATCAGGAAAAGGTTTGAAAAACTAGAAGGTGGTTAAGCAGTAGAACAGACAACCCAGAGAAATGGTCACAGCACTTCTGTGTTCAAAAAGTGTCTGGACAACACTCTCAGGCATATGGTGTAATTCTTGGGGGATCCTGTGCAGGGCCGGGATTTGGACTCAATGACCCTGATGGTGTATTCCAACTCAGCATATTCTATGAAACCTCCCTCACACAGCTGACAAAGGAGCCTTCCTGGAGTGGTTGACTGCTAGACCTGCTGTTAATGAACAGAGAAGAGCTGGTGGGAAAGGTGGAGGTGGGAGGCTGTCTTGGGCATAGTCAGCACAAAATGACAATTTTCAGCTTTCAGTGAAGTAAGAAAGGGGATCAACAAAACCTCTACCTTGGACTTTCAGGGGGTTGAAAACAAGGGGACCAGGCTCAGCCAGCATGGGTTTAGGAAATGCAGGTCCTGCTTCACCAACCAATCTCCTTTTATAACCAGGTAACCTGCCTAGTGGGTGAGGGAAACTGTGGATGTGTCTACCTGGACTTCAGTAAAGCCTTCAGTACTGTTTCCCTCACCATTTTCCTGGCAAAGCTGGCAGCCCATGCCTTGGACAGGTGCACTCTTCAATGGGTTACAAAGTGTCTGGATGTTCAGGCCCAGAGAGTGGTGGTGAATGGTGCTACATCCAGTCGGTGACTGGTCACCAGTGGGGCTCCCCAAGGCTCAGTACTGGGGCCAGTCCTGTTTAATATCATTATCAGTGACTTTGATAAAGGGGATCCAGTGTACCCTCAGTCAGTTTGCAGACACACCAAGTTGGGTGAGAATGTCTATCTGCTGGAGGGTAGATCCACCCTCCCTTGCAGAGGGATCTGGACAGACTGGATCAGTGTACCAAGGCCAGTTATATGGGATTCAACATGGCAAAGTGCCAAGTCCTCCTCTTCAGTCACAAAAACCCCACACAGTGCTACAGGCCTTGGGAAGAGCAGCTGGAAAGTGGCTCAGCTAAAAAGGAACTGGAGGCGCTGGTTGACAGTGGGTGAACATGAGCCAGGGTGTGCCCAGGTGGCCAAGAAGGCCAATGGCATCCTGGCCTGTATCAAATATAGTGTGGCCAGCAGGACCAGGGGAGTGACTGTCCCCCTGTACTTGGCACCAGTGAAGCCATACCTCGAGTACCAGTTTAGGTCCCCTCACTACAAAAAAGATATTTTTTAGGCTGTGGACCTTGTCTGCTTCTCATACATTTGACCTACATATTTACTGAGTCACATAAGATCTGATCATTTTGCTATGTAAAAATTAAAAATAGTAAGGATACATTCAACTAATGTAGAGTGGCACATCTTGGCTAGGCAAAAAAGGTGAAAAAATAGACTCCAGATTATGAAATTTCAAACATTTTATGAGGGTTTTCTGGTCTGGTTTACATGCAGTAACTATAAGAGGGAAAGAAATGCCAAAAAATGGCAATGGCAAACATGACTTTACATATAAACAATAGGTAAACAATAAACAAGGTAAACAATATTAATCTAATTCTCTTGTGCAAAACATTGGGCAAAATTTAGTTTATGTTTAATCAAAACATATATCTCTCAAGCTTTTTAACTAAAATACCCTTCATTCTGCAAAAATTATTTAGGCATAAACCTTCAAAATTTCATTTGATATGGGTAAAGTGCCTTGCTTCATATTTAGAACAATCTAGGTAATTATGTAATTTTTGCTTGTTTACATTTCCCTAGCACTGAAAAAAATCTCTCCAGTTTTAATCACACTGGGTTTTTTAAATTATGACGTAGGAAAAAAAATAAGGACTTTATCCCCATTTATTTTTACTGACTTCAGTTTACACAGATGTACTGTATGAAAAATTGTGCTAGATAGCATGACCCAATGTGCTTTGATGAGATGCAAATATATTCAAATATATGTATTATGCAAATAATTCCTGTACTTCAGGAAGTCTAGACATATTCCTACAGGATCACTAACTACTGGAAACAATATCTGAGAAAATATGCAAATCTGATTCATTCTGCAAAATACATTCTGGAACACATACATTGTCTAGTGTTCAGGCCATATTATTCTAAAAATTCTTGTATGATCTACATAAGATGTACATGCTATCCTACTGGAAAAGAATCATGGAATGAGGAAAGTAAGAAACACTTGTAGTATAATAGAAATGCCATTGCTGAGAGATAAACTTTACTTAATCATGATATTTAATAAAAATAATCCTATTACAAACTACAGAACATTAAATTTAGCTAATCTCTTAGAATTTGCTTTATACACTTACCTACATTATTACAAAAGAAGAAAGCTAGTTCAGAGAAACCTACACGCCAATCTGTAGTCAGACATTCCCTTGACAATAAGTAATAATCAGAACCCCATTTGCACTGTTTAAAGATGCATAACAATCTTTGTCCCTTTTTAATGAAAAATTTAAGTTATGCTGTTAATGGTGAAGTAGAAAACATAAGAAAATAGCTTTTTCAATCAATTGTTCTAATTCTATTTCATATCATTCTATTAGGAATTTTATGCTCCTTAAAATTTTATAGCTTCCTTTATAAGTGTCTTGATTTGCAAAGGAGAAACTCCTTCAAGACCAGAAATAGACATCGAATATGAGAGAAAGAAAACTGTCTGGTTTCCTTGAGGCTTGGCATAAAATGCACGGACAGAAACTGTACATATTTACACATTTACTCTGCATACACAATTACAATGATTACAGTCAACCAACCATTAATTTATCAAACTGATCATTGGTACAGGAATTCCTTAGCAAAATATCATTAAGTTACAAAAGTAAATTTGCATACATTTTTGCATGCACGCTTGTATGCCTGACCTTTTAAATATCGGGCCTATTTTTACTGTGATTTATATATCATGTAGATGATCATTAGGCACTGGGGTAGAATCTTAATGACTGAAGCTTACCCAAGACTACTTTAAGTACGTTTAGTGCCCACCTGGCAGAATTTAGCACACACACAGGTGAATGTGTTTGCTGATACACAAAATAATAAGGGACAAAGGGATTCAAAAGGCTACAAAAGTGCACATGAACCATACATAGCCAAATAACCAGTAGGCCAGAGTATAAAAATAAGGTTGAAACATTCCAAAACATACAGCTCACTTGTTTTATATACCTGGGTGGGAAAATTAATACACTGACTCTGGCAGTGCTGCTCAGGGCCAGGTCCAATACAATCTTGATTTCAGCTCCGGTTTTCTACAAAGGTGTGCAAACCTTCAACAATCATTGTTCTAGGGACTGTACAACCTTGCCCAGGAAGTAGCAGTACAGAAACTGGGCAGAGTCTGTGGAAGTCAGTCACCCATCTTGTAGAAATATAAAAATGACTTCAGCAGCAGCAGCAGCAGTGGCAAGAGATTAGGGAGGTCGATCAGTCTTTACAAGAGCTCCATAGCACGGGACAACTCACTCATAAGAATGCTTGTGTCAGCAAAATAGCTACTCTTTAGAACACAAACAGCACTGTCAAGGGACAACCAATTTCTCTACCTTTCCCAAGACCTATCCATGATGCTGGTACAAATCATTCACAAGAGTTTTGGAGAGTCAAGTGGGTAAGAAAAATAAAAATTTCAGACAACAAATATGAAGCTAGCAGCACAGAGTGAGTTTAGGATGGGCAGGCAACTTAAATCTACAGAGAACGGGGAGGAAAGGGACTGGCTTTGGAAACCACTCTTAAATACCCCAGATGAAACTCCAAAGATCTTTCAAGAAAAATATATTTCCCTTCCACCTTGGAGGAAGAAACATAGGAAGTCCAAATAAAGTTATCAGAATATCTTTGAATTCTTATATAGTAAGGCTACACAAAGCAGGATATTGAAATGCAACTACAGCAAGAGCTGAGCAGGACACCACCACTATATGTACACAGGCTGTAAAAGGGATGCATACTTAGTTATACTACAAACATGTCACATTCAGCCTTAAAAAGCTGAGGGCACACAGCAGACATTTTGTGAAGACTGATATATAATGCTAGTGTTAGGCTGGTTAGACTCTACTATTAAAAGTTGAAACATTTTGTTTAAGTGCAAACCCCTATTCCACTGTGTTTTTCCTCCCAGCCTATTCCCATTTACTCCTCCTTCTTAGGAAAGTCAAAGTAAATTTAAGATTTGTTAGCACAGCTAACAAATTAGCAATTATATAGACGATTTATACCTAATTTGCCCCTAATATTATCATTGGTACTGGTAATTTCATCATTAAACATACTGCTGGTCAGAGTTTCATCTTTGAGGCAAAGCAAGGTAAAAGTAAATTAACTTGAACATCTATTTTTATTTCAGAATATGAAAATATGACGTTTACACTTCACCATCAGCAGCCAATTATTGCAGACAGAAAAGCAGGCTCTTCTGTCTGAACTGTTAAAACTAGTCAGACCATTTATTCCAGCACATTGCCTCTTTATTGAGAAGTAGTTTTTCTTTTACCAATACATCTGGAAAACAGTAAAAAAAATTTCAAGTAGTCAAAAAGAAGAATAGTGAACTTTCTTATTTCTATTTAGCTGATGGATCAACAATCTCAGGAAAAAAAATCTCATAATTAAAACCACAAGTGACAAATGTCTAGCTTTCTTGAAAAATCTTCCTATTTTAGGAAGTACTCATTTATGCTGTATTGTTGAAAGGCAATTAATAAACACCCAAATAATGCCAAATATTCCCAGAACAACAGCATAAAGGTCCATTTGTGACATCTGAAGTAACTGTATTTTGTACTACACATTAGACAGGGGGAAAGTGGGCTTCACAGAATAGCTAGCAATAATCTTGTACAACAACACAACAACATATATCACTAAACCTCAAATATCAACATGGATAATGACACAGAGCTTAAAAACCCATACAGCTTCTGCAGAAGTAATACAATATTATCTCTCTACAGACCTCAAGAGACCCTCCAAAATCAAAGGACTGCTACACTGCCAGTCCCATGTGGAATAATATTATCAAGTCCCCCCAGCCTCTAAAATATAGCCCTAAAAATCATGAGATTTAAAGATAAGAATCAACATTATCCCTTATCTTCCCATGAAAGAGCTTACAGTTCTTCATTTTCCACAATAGCAAAGGTTATTTATTTTCTAGAGAAGTTGTGCTTCTCAGAATAGAATCTGATTTCATAGCCAGAGCTCTAGGAGAAACACTGAATATTGGTATGTGATATTGTGAAAACATGTAACAAAAAATATGGTACACAGTTGATTTTTTACCCATCACCCACCTACCACAAATCCTCAGAGATGTAAGCAGGTGGGCTCTTTCAAGGAAAAACACTGCATCTTCCCATGAACAAATACCACCCCTGCATAAGTTCATCATGATCTATGACTCAATTAAACACACCTCTAGTGTAAGGACTCCTGTGGCAGCCTGGCTATTAGGAAATACTCTTGTATGCACTTAGCATGCAGCACTAGCAGGTATAAGAGATATTAGTTCAGAGTGGTCTGTCCCCTACAGGGCAGAAAGGTCAATGCCCCATCTCCAGTGCTAGCTCCTTCCCTCATGGAATTAGTGCTGCAAGCTCAATGCGGACATTACTTGGAGGGAAAGACGGCAAGCAAAAGTGTACTGTCCTGCCCTTTCCAGGATCTGTGCATTTCCACACTTCATGGCCAGAAGAAATATAGTTCAGTTTTCCATCTCTATTGTCCCCTGGGATGCTACGGGTGGAGGAATGGGCGTCGGGAAGGAGAAGGATAGGACAGAGGGAAGGAAAAGGAGGAGAGAATGGAGGAAGAGAGCTCTGTAGGGAAAGAGATCTCAGGAAAATGCACCCAGTCATTACTCCTCTTCGACTGTCTCAAAGTGGGGGCGGAGTAGAAATTCTTACACAGATCTGCTGCCTGCTGTTTTGTACACCTTGGTTTTGCAACTGGACACTTGCAATGTGGTATTTACATGTAAAAGACAGTAAGGGCTTTACATAAATAATTTTAGACACAAATATGCTAATATAGTTAACAAAATTTGTAGAAATTACTACTTGAAGTACAGATTATTTTCAAATTACATATTTGACCAGTCTTCAAATAAAAATATTCTAAATAAATGTTCGTGTCCAAATTTTGTCACTAACTTCCAACCAACCATATTTAGAAAATCAGGATTAATTTCCCCTACCTATGTTGATCAAGCATGTGCTTTCCACAAGCTAACTCATCCAGATATATTTTTTGAACCACTAAGCCAAGGGGATCTGTACAATTCCCAATCCAAGGAATAATACGGCCAGTTTAACAAGTGACCAGTCCAGCTAGCAATATGCAATAGGGCTCAGTTAGGTAAATTAGATGTCATTTAGTCAGTGACCTCATTTATTTTTTACATGGCTTGTTCATAATTAATCAAGTGTGCATCTTCTACCTAAACTGATAAAAATGCATATGCATTTCCATTATATTTTCTCATTTCAGCATATTGCAACTCCACCATAAAATCTGGCCTTTGGCAGAAACCTTGTGTTTAAGGACTCAAAAGATGTATATAATACAGTTTTTAAATGGAGAAAGTAATAACCTTTTTAAAAAAATAAAAGCATATTTAACCAATTTTACACATTTGTGTGTGCATATCCCAAAACATAAGCATACTAAAATGACAACACTAAAGCCTTTTCCTAAAATTGCAACACAATAAATGAAACTCTTCTCCTTACCCAAATTTAGTACAGAAAATGGTTAAGATATCTATAATGTTAATGTGCAACCACAGCTGCAAACAAGTGTCTACATTTTAATACTAGCCTCAGTGAAATAGCAGGAAGAGGAAAAAAACACTAAGGAAGTTATTGATATTGTCCTTACTCACAGCACTGGAAACAGTCACCATAGAAGTCTTTTTTTAATTTATTAAATTTATTTATTTATTTATTTATTTATTTATTATCCCATTTGATCTTACTGGTACTCAGAGAAGAATAAGCAACAGATATCTGTTTCATTTCCATATGATTTTAAAAATTCTCTCTGAAATGGCCTCTCTGCTTTCTGTCGTTTGTCAACTGCAGACCAAATCACAAGGCACAGCAAAGGCTGTTCATTCACCTGTGCATGGCACCTCTGCTTTAAATCTCTGAATTTATCCTTTACACCTCATAGGTCCTGATGTTGACCTGAAGTTTTGTGGGAAGGGCCTGGGATACTTTACATAGATCTTAAATAGGTCTTGAAGTATGTTTCACCTACTTTGATCTTTGCTGGTAATCAACTCAGATTGATTCAGACTTAAATGTGAGATAACAGCAACCTGGGAAAATACAAAGGGATTACTGAAGTAACTGCGAACGAGAAGCTGGAAAGTAGCACTATGGAAAAGCACCAGGGATCCTTGTCAATGGCAAGTTGGACATGAGTCAGCCCTGGCAGCCAGGAGGGAGGGACATCACGCACAGCGTCACCAACCAGGCAAGGGTGGGGATTGTCCCACTCTGCTCTGCACTGGGGTGGCCTCACCTTGAATATTGTGTACAGTTTTGGGTGCTGCAATATACGAAAGACACTAAGCTATTAGAGAGCATCCAGAGGAAGACCACAAAGGTGGTGAAGGGCCTTGAGGGGAAGCTGAGTGAGGAGTGGCTGAGGTCACTTGGGCTGTTCAGCCTGGAGAAGACTGAGAGGAGACCCCACTACAGTCTTCAACATCCTCATGAGGGAAAGTGGAGGGGCAGGTACTGATCTCTTCATTCTCATGACCAGTGACAAGACTTGAGGCAACACCCTGAATTTGTGTCAGGGGAGGTTTAGGTTGGATTTCAGAAAAAGATTTTTCACCCGGAGGGTGGCTGGGCACTGGAACAGGCAACCCAGGAAAGTAGTCACAGCACCAAGCCTGGCAGAGTTCAAGAAATGTTTGGACAACACTCTCATGTTTGACTCTTGATGGGTCCTGTGCAGGGACAGGAGTTGGATTCAATGATCCTGATGGTGTATTCCAACTCAGCATATTCTTTGATTCTATTCTATGATTTTACAGCACTAGTTATCAGACATTCATATCCAACTAGCATTATTTTTCTAATACCTAGTTTCTTCTTCTGATCCCTCATTTCCCTAGTTAGAGGCCAATTAAGCTAAAGATCTGCCATCAAGGGCATCTTGCTCTATCTGATTATATGGAAGAAACAATTCCTGCATGCTGGACACTCCCCACAGGCAACAATGAGACTGCCAACCATACCCTGAGGGCTAGGTTGATAACATATGCCTTTTACTCACTTTTCATAAGAACAGAGATTCAGGTAATACATTGGGTTTTTTCCCCAGGCTAATCTTCCATGTATAAAGCTTCTGACATAACTTATTTATTGTTCCACTAAGCTCAGGTCCATTTACAGACTGAACTCAAAAGAACTCCTTCCTTCTCTGCCTCACTAGCAGAGCCTAACCATTGGCAAGGAACCTCCATCATCCTCCTTCCACTGCTGCCAGCAACAGTCTGCTCCCTGCAGAGGGAGCTTCCTGGACTCCAAATGCAATGCTCAGGTTGCCACTGACCTGTCTTTTCTCCAAAGCCTGCCCTAAGGTTAATGCTTCCAGCCTGCCACTCAGCTTCATACACTTGAAGCACTCTGGTTCCCTTTATTTTTCTCTCCTGGCTTGTCAGGCAGACAGCAGCTCTGTGCCAGCCAGGAGACCCCAGCATCTGCTGGAACACCTGCATGCAGCACAGAACAGGCTCCCTTGTACAGTTCCAGAATGGGGAAGAGCACCCACTTGTGCTTTCTCAGCAGTTCCCAGACCATCTTCTCCTACTTTTCAAAGCGTCATACAGAGAGCAGGTTAAAAACCCCAACACAAGGTTCCACAGCACTTATTTGGCCACTTCCCTTCAAATCATTAGCAACTAGCAACATATTTCCACAAACCTATGTTTAAATGCAGCTGACAACCTGAAATGAGCTCTTTCAAAATAAGCTTTTGAGAAAGACATCATCAAATGTTGTATTAAAATGTAAATATATTGTCTTTGTTATACTCCTTTCCTCCACTCATTTTATAATTTGGTCATGGTTTTTTTGGTTTCTTTCTTAAAAAGCCTATGCCAGTACTGGCTCAGCTATCCACTAATTATCTATATAAATGACAGTGCCCTTAAAGATATTAGTACCTGTTTTGATAGTGTATTAGGGATTGAATTAGCCATCCACTGAAAACAGCACAGAAAGTCATATTTAGTAATCATGTACCTTACACTTAAACAGCTGACAGTGATTTAGCCTGAGTTGATACAAATTATTTTCCATACCGCTGAAAGCCTTAGTAAGTATAATAAGCATTTTTGCTTGCACAACAGTCCCCAAAACTCTTAAAATCAATAATCCTCTCCAACCCTCACAATGTTGTGAAAAGTTTTACAACCAATATTAGTAATGCCTAGTTACCGTGGTGATATACTAAACTATACTTTTTATAAAAACAACAATCCAAGAGAAAAAACTCTTCAGCAACAACACAAAAATCTGTTCGTTATTAAATTTGGATAGATTTATACTTCATAAGTAGATATAAAACAGTGAAACATTGCAAGTGTACTGGCATTTTTATTTTTAAAAATCTTTTGCATTGTATTATTGAAAAATAATAAAAACACATAGTCTGAATTACATTCAACAGCTCTCATCATGAAGCTGCAAAGGTTTTTCTATTTAAAGGAGAGGAAAAACACAGGGTTTATTACAGAATTTTCATTTCTCATCCTTTGCCATCCCTTGAAAAAACCACAGAAACAGAAAAGCAGAAAAATGTTCAGCTGTACTTTCCGTGTCACACTTCCTTTTTAGACGTGTAATACAAAAGCTGTCTACTGGAGATCTTAGCTGGAATAATTGATCAGAGCTTTGTTCATTGCTAGTTATCAGTACATCCTTCCACAGGACTTTGCCTTATAACACACCAGATTTCACAGTCAGAAAAAAACAACAGAAGGTTTTCTCCATGGCTTTGTAAATCCTTGGGTTTTAATCTAATAAAAAATTGTCAGTTAAAGTACTCCTTGACATGGCTTTTATAAAAGCTTACAAAGCAAATATACAAACCCAAGGCCTGACTTGCATTATCATGAGTTGGAAATTTCTTAATTTCTAAGTATAATATCAATATTTGCAGACCTGCAATTAAGAGTCATAAAGTTTCAACTAGTTTCTTCAATTTGTGCTTCTAATTCAATTAATAATTTATTATCAGCTGAAAACCAACACAACTTACTAATAGTATATAAACAACATTCTGCCTTAATAGTGCCAAATTTAAACAAGATGACAATTAAGAAATCCTGATTTTCTCTAAATATCCTATTCTAGGACAGAATTAACTCTTTAGACCAGGAAGGCCAGATTAACAATTTTGAAGAAAATATCTGCAGCAGACTTCATTAGCATCAAAATAAAAAATACTGTATTACTGAAACAGAAGCACATTTGGATCCAAAGCAAGCTACTAGGCACCCTCAACAGAGAGCTTAAAGGAGGACAGAACACAAAACCTAAGCCAAAGAAAAGAAACACAGAAAACAATAGAAAATTATATATCTTAAATCCAGGAAGATACAGATACATACAGCTAGAAGAAAACATTAGGACATTTAGATGAGAACAAGAAATAAAGAGAAAAGCAAAGGCGAATTGGATTCTACAGGAAGAAGTAGTGAATCAGCAGATATGGTAGTGTTACTGCATAAAGTAATAACATAGTATGTCAAGTACACTCTGTTTCTTTGATTACCTAATCATAGCAAGAATATTACAATGTTTGAAATAATGCTGCACAAACCAGGCAGAACAGTATTAGGATTCAAGGTTAAGACTCAGAAATTACAGATAGATTCTCCTTTTACTCTTGAGATAGCGGTAAACTAGATGAAGTAATGAAGCATATGCTAGAAGAAAAACTACAAAACAAAGGAAAAACAACCAGAAAAAAAAAAAAACCTCAACCCCCCCCCCAAAAAAAAAAAAAACCCAAAAAAACCCACCCAAGAAGCAAGCAGCAAAATCCAGATTTTTTAACAAAGGCAGGAAGCAAAATGCATAAATTTACTTTTTTAAACCTGTATTTCTCTAAAGTATATGTTTTACAATCAGTACATGTATTGGTGAGCTCACCCCATCTTTTCTTCAGAGCTTTAATAAAAGTTACCAAACAAAATCTAATCTTCTTAATATTTGAAAAAGTGTATGTATGTATATATATATATATATATATATATATATATATATATATGATTCAGTACCATATAAAGAATTCTTGCATTATTCTGTTCATCTGGGCAGGATTTAAGAAACAAGAAGTGGCACCATGTATATTTGAAGAAGAGAACAAAACTCTGTCACCCTTTTCAGAGGCTGAAAGAGATGGACATGGACTGAACAGAAGGAAGAGAGACAGAGGAACAATTTACTGCAATAACCACCTGGTCTAAGAGTGAGAGTAACTGGAGGGAAAAGCTGCTGAGTACATAAACAACTAGAGGATGGCTGTGAGTGTGGTGTGAGAGTGAGCAGATTGTTGGGGTGTGAGACCCAAGTGCTGGCAGGGAGGCAGGTGGCCCACCTGACCGCTGAAGCTTAGAGTGGTGGAGACATCCCTGGGGTAAATGCAGCCCCAGTTTTGTAAGCTGGAATGGCCCATCCTCCATTCAAACCTGGTACTGTGGAAGTTTCCAGTGTTTGTAGAAGTTGTAGTACTAACATATTTTAATTTATATTAAAGACATCCTGTAATTAAACAGCAGTTTGGATTGTGTGCAAGTATCATTAATACAAGCAGGAATTTCCCCAGAACATTTGGTATCCCAAGCCCCTCACTCCATGCTGCCATTGCTTTCCCTCTGTGCTTTCAGTCCTCTACATTCAAGTTCTCCTTATGTGTGCTTCTGTTTTTCTTCATTTTTTCTGGAGATTAGAATTACCTCAAAAGCAAGGCAACTTGTCCTTGTTGCATGAAAACCCACAAATACCAGACTCGGGATATAAACTCATTAATTTCCTCAAACCTAGTGGAAATAAAAAAAATTATCCCTCCTCATACTTCTCCACAGAACCACAGTATCATTTAGGCTGAAAAAGCCTTTAAAATCATCGAGTCCAACCATTAACCTAACTGTCATGACTGAACGTTTCAGCTCTTCCTATCAAAAAGTAGCTTATGCTGACATTTACACACTACTAGTTTACATGTACTAGACTCCTACATATAAAAAGGAAAAAAGAAAGAAAAAGGAAAAAGAAGAAAGGAAGATGACTGTTTTTACTGCTTTTCACAGTGCTTGTAAGTGCAAAACTGATATGCTTACAAAAATACATCTGGCAAAAAAAATTAACATATGAACTGAAAATTTTATCAAGAAAATATACTGATAGAAAATTATGAAAATATAGTGTTACAATTTCAAAATAGGGTTAATTTAGGAAGTATCATCTCAGCGAAGAAAAACCATTATCAGTAGGCTATATCACAAAAGTACTCAGGCCACTCAAAAGCCTAACCATACTAGAAAATTATATGAATTACAGACAAAAGTCCTATTAGTCCATCTTGAAGCACCCAGGTATTACAGCAATACTTGTGGGTGCTTTAGAAAGAAAGTAGGAGAAAGAGACATTGCCTGTCAAAATAGAGTTTTTCCCTGATGCTTCCCACTATAATTTTAAATGTCTTAAAGGATGAAGCTTTTAAATTTTTTTTTTACGAAAGCTCTTCCGCAATTGTATAGATCTCCATGTCAGGTAGTTGTCTTGTTATTGATCTAAACTGTCTCTTCACACTAAATTATATCCCATTACATCAAGTCACATTCCTTTTGGCACATTTTACATGCAGTAAGTATGGAGACAATCCTATCCTAACAAATGCAAATCATTTAACCACATTTTTACTGCCTCCCAATACTCACATAATTCCTGTTTCTCTAGGTGCCTTTATTCACTATTTAGACAAATTATACAGAATCATAAAATCACAGATTCATCAATGTTGGTAAAGATCTTCAAGATCATCGAGTCAAACAGTCAACCCAGCATCACCAAAATGACCCCTAAACCAAACCCCCAAGTGTCACACCTCAATATCTCTTGAACGCTTCCAGAAATGGTGGCTCTACCACCTCTCTGGAGACCTCACTGAGATGTCTAACCACTCTTTCATTGGAGATTTTTTTTCTAATATCTAATTTGAACCGTTCACGAACTTAAAACAAACTTCCTCTCATTCTTTCACTTTGAGACGTGGCAGAAGAGACCAAGCCCCACCTCACTACAACCTTTTAAGATCTTCCCTAAGCCTCTTCCAGACTAAACAAGCCCAGTTAACTCATCTGTTCCTCATAGGACATATTTCCTTGACCTCACCAGCTTAGTCGCCCTTCTCTGGACATGCTCCAACCCCTCAAGGTCCTATTTGAAGTGAGTGGCCCAAAACCAAATCCAGCACTTGAAACACGGCCTCACCAGTGCCAAGCACAGAAGGACAATAACTTTCTTAGTCCTGCTGGCCACACTATTCTTGATATAGGCGAAGATGCCATTGGCCTTGTTGGCCACCCGGGCACACTGTTGGTTTGTGTTCAGCTTCTTCCAACCAGCACTCCCAGTCCCATTCTGCTGAGCAGCTCTCAAGCCTCTCTTTCCCCAGCCAGTAGCACTGCACAGGGCTGTTCTGATCCAGGGGCGGGACACTTCACCTTATTGAACCTCATGCAGTTGTCTTCAGCATATGCAGGTTTTGCTTTCCTTTTTTTAAGTTCTTTCTGACCACCCTCTTAATAATACCTGTAGGTGATAAGAAACTGCACATATATATTCCAGCAGTCTTCTCACCAGCATGTTATAGAATATCACAGCTTTTTGATCTAGCAACTTCTATAAGTGATGGTACCACTTCTCATGGGGTAAGAACATCTTTTCAGTCGTTATAGATATTGATTTGCTGATAATGTGGAGTATGTAAATAAATATAAGTAAATGAGAAAGCAATTGAGTCTCTGCTGTATGTTTGTTTGGGGTTCAGGTAAAAAATCCAGCCCTATATGTATATATAATGACATTCTTTGGCTCCTTCTCCTTGCTTTCCCTATATTAAGTTAAATACAGCCTAAGCTCAGGATCCTGACACATTTGCAGAATTATCTTAACCCCAAAAATAATCTTAAAGCATGCAGCAGAAAACACAAGGCTATCACACCCCAGAGCAGATAAGGGTGTCTTACAGACAGTCACTAAATCAGACACCAAATCCGAGAATCATCACCACAGCATGTGGCTGCTCAGAAGTGTAAGCATTATTGAAGGGAGACCCAGCCTCACTGACATAGGCAGCCATTCCCTCCATCCCAAATGACAAACCTCTCCATGGATTACTGGTGGAGCCTGAATAGGAACAGGACCCTAACCAAGGACTAGAAACACCCTCTAAGTGACTGTCTCTCCCCAAGGATACAAATAAAAACCTTTGTCCTCACTCCTCCAATGAAGCAGGTATAACTCCTGACTTGCACAGAATTACTTTCATCCGTTGAAAATTGGATTTTTGCGCTTTCTGCCTAGTCAACCAGATAAAAATAACAAAAAAAAAAAATTATACTTCAGAAGAACAAGCCCAAAGCAATATTCCAAGCATGAAATGGCAGAAATTCTCTATACCTTAGAGGAATAAAGTTTTTCTGACAACTGGGAATCAGGGGACCCTATTCTTGCAGTTTGTTTCACTTACCTTGGCCAGCCACTTTGAAATCTTCCTCTACAATTTCTTCATCACACTCATACTACATTAGCTGTGGTTCCCCCGCTAAATCAATTCCTCAAAAGGGACATCAATTGCTTGATTTTTTCTAGATATGAAGTTTCAAAACTCTTCAACCACCAATATAATGAATAATGGCATATACTGCACATGCTATGTGTCACCTTCTGGGTCTTGAAATTGTTAGGTGCTGTAGCTACAGGTTTTATGCAAATACATGTAATGAGATAAAAGAATGTAAAAACTAAAAAGATATGGCTCCTTTTATGTCAAAACTGAAAAAAACCCAACAATAACTGAACAATTTTATGCAATCATACACTTAAACATCATCTGTAACAAAAAGCATCAGAGGGAATTTTACTGAAGCCAATGCTGGAGTATAAATACAAACCTCTCTGCATTGTTGCACTGTCTGCCTCACCACAAAACAGTATTCTGTTTTAATTTTTTTATTTTTTGGTTGATAAAGGAAACAACTTTGGGTTTGTATTTTGCTTAAAAATATTTCACACAACAATCCCAGTTTTCCTATGAGTATGTTTTTACCACGATTCTTACATATATATAAGCCTCCCACTAAATCTGATTTGTATATTTGGTAAATGCCAAAGAAAATGTCTTGGCTTGCTGCAATTTACCATACTGGATTTTTAGGTACAGAAGTCATGTTTACTGTTTGTTCAGTTATTGAGTATGCAAGAAATAAAAATAACAATAAATCAAATAATCATCTAATAAAAAAAGAGATCCATAAAATGGAAAAATATTTAACTTCAAATATCTTAATCAACCAGCTGCTACTGCAGTTGCAGTAGCATATGAAGCTTTTCATAAAGCTGATCAAGATGAGGATTTTACATCTCTTTTAACTCTTCCGTTTTTTCTTTGGAAAACAACCCATTCCCTACAAAGGGTTCCTGAGGTTCCTAGTAAAGAACATAACATAAACAAAGCATGGGGTTTCAGGAGCATGCTGGGTTTGCAGAATGAATGAACTTCATAAAAATGCCTCCCTTTCCTTTCTTTGTCTTGAAGAACAACTGAAAACATTAACTTCTAAGTTTTACCCAACAGACATTATTACACACTACTGCACAAATCCCTGCCTTGGAAATAGGACTGGAAAGGTCAAGGTCTGTGTGTGGGAACAAGAATGAGCCCCTGAGCTGCAGGAAGTTAAAAATGGTGTTACGAAAAAATGAGGATGTTGGATTAAAAAATATAGTAAAATAATCAGTTTTCTGGCTACCTTATTTGATTAGTGCTGCTCTTATGAGGAGGAAGAAGTGGTTTTGCAATTCTAACATACATGAAAGAAAGAAGGATATGTTGTCTATGCAAACAAGGGCATGAGAGGAGGATGGGAATTTGAAAAACAGTCTCTTGAGAGTCAGAAGAGCCCACTGACTATCCACCATAACAACAAAGCTGACAACATAAAACTCTTGTTAAAGGGGCTACAGATGATGCCTCTCATTGGGAATCCTGGGCAATTTTAATTTAAATTCTTGTGATTTTTGTCAAACAAAGGAAGAAGCACAGCACAATAATGAAGATCAAGATTTAGTGATGTAGAAAAATGATAGTAATAGATCAGAAAACATTAGAATAAATATTGATTGAATGGGTATCTGCTCCACGGATGTGAATCCATAGAGAAGGTTGAATCAAGATGAAATGTAGGATAGTAGGGTTAATGAGATGAGTTTTAAATTAAGGCGTACAGGGGGGAAATTAGAATGAGATCTGCCTTATTTGCATTAGCTTGGTTTTTCAGTGTGGAAGGAAAAAGGAAAACATGTGAAGCTCTAAAAGCAGATGAAGGTCTGTGCATGGCTGTAGTTTACAGAAAGAGGAAAATGAGTAAGTAAGAATATGACAGTAGAAGAATGATTACCGGGGAAAATTTGAAAGTGCAATAAGGAGAAGGAAACTATTAATGTTGATGAGAACAGTAAATATGCAATCAACATAAATAATGAAAGGAATGAGCTCGCCTAGCCAGCACAGTCGGAAAGAAGGTAGATTTGCTAGTTCCTAAAGGAAGTGAACTGCTGAAAGGCAAAAGCAACAAAATGGAAGTGTTCAAATTACTGATACAGACCTCAAGACAGCTAGTGCAAGCATAATAATAATATTAGGGTAATCCTGTCAAGGACAAAAAGCATTTTGGAAAGGTGCCATTAATGAAAGACATATTTTTCCTATGAAAGAGAGAAATATTACGCTGTAAGATAGCATTTTAGTTTATTAACACGACAGTACATCAGAAGGCATAATATCCAGTTGGCAGCCAGTCACCAGTGATGCCCCCCCAGGATCAGTGTTGGGCTCAGTCCTGTTTAATATCTCTATTGATGGTCTGGATGGGGGGATGGAGCCTGCCATTAGCCGCAGTCTGCATTTGGCCGCAACAACCCCCTGCAGCACTGCAGTCTGGGGACAGAGTGGCTGGACAGTGGCCAGGCAGAAGGGGACCTGGGGGGTGCTGACTGACGGATGCCTGAACCTGAGCCACCATGTGCCCACATGGCCAAGAAGGCCAAGGGCATCCTGGCCTGTATCAGGCATAGTGTGGCCAGCAGGAGAAGGGAGGTCATTCTTTCCCTGCACTCGGCACTGGTGAGGTCACACCTTGAGTGCTGTATCCAGTTCTATGCATCTCAACTTAAGAAGGATGTTGAGCTGCTGGAGCATGTCCAGAGAAAGGCAACAAGTGAAGGGTCTGGAGCACAAGTCCTACTAGGAGCGGCTGAGGCAGCTGGGCATGTTTAACCTGGAGAAGAGAAGGCTCAGGGGAGAATTTACCATGAATACAATAACCTTAAAGAAGGTTGTAGCCAGCTGAGGGTAGGTCTCTTCTCCCAGACAACTTGCAATAGGACAAGAGGACACAGCCTTAAACTGTGCCAGGGGAGATTTAGGTTGAACAATAGGAGGAATTTCTTCATAGGAAGGGTGACTGGAATGGGCTACTCAGGAAGATGGTGGAGACACCATCCTTGGTGCTGTGGTCTAGCTGACAAGGTCATAGGCTGATGGATGACCTCAAAGGTCTTTTCCAACCTAGTCGATTCTGTGATTCTACAAAGAAAGAATAATGCCAGATCTAAATTAATACAGCAATTAGGTTTCAATATCAGCAATGTAAATGAGCACAGTATCCAAGGATGAGGGCTAATTGTGCAGAAGGTACAGAAAGGTTTTACCCGATCTAAACTGAGAACAAATCTAAAGCAGTTTAATGCTCGCATATACTTCAAGTTATTGTCAGCTTTGCTTACCATATCACTGTGAACTTCAGAATGCAATGGAACAGTCAGGAATAGTATCTAAGAAACAGGGAAGAAGGAGCAACGAAAGCATCATCCAGAATTTGAACAACAAATTTCAATTTTTTAATGTGGAGAAGAGGTAAAAACAGTCAAAAATCTAAGAAGCTTTGGAGAGAAAACGACTTTTATGTCTGTGCTAAAATATGAAGTACAAATGGCCTTGGTGGCATAATTAATAAGCTAGAAGAGGAAAATCCTTTAGTATTATGCTCTCACTATATTTTAAAAACCTTGCTTTAATGCAAGTTTTGAGTGCATGATATAGTGTTATCATGCACTCAAAACCTATTACCTATTATTGCCTATTATCAAGGTAATAAACTACACACGATGACACCCTGCTACCTGCTTCTGAGGAATGACAACATATGACTATTGCAGTTCTGCTGACTCAAGTTAGCAAGAGATCAGATTTTAGGCTGGTACTTCTAAAAAGAATAGCATCTGCATATCATGAGTTTGGTGGATAAAAGCAGATATGAAAAAAACAAACAAAGAAATGAAACCCAAACATATTAATGTTTACTAATAATTTGAAGGAAAATATTCTGTCAGAGACTTCTTTCACCATAAATAGACAATACATGATACCTGTAATAAATAACTGGGATCAGTATCTCAATATAAAATTACCTGATCATTTCATTATATGAGAAATTCAGTTATCCTAGCTTTGGCAAAATCTATAGCACGATTGGTATAATACACACAATATGACCATGTTTCTTGATGCAACTGAAAATGCATCCAGCCAGTAAACAGCATTAGATGTGAAGCTTGAATGTTTAACAAAATTATAAAATACCTACACATATCTGAAATATTTATAGGTTTGGGGGCATTTTTGTCATTATTTAGTACTAACTTCAAAACCTGTGAAAGATGCATTTCTTTCTGTATGTTTGAAAATTGTCAAAAAATTGTACTGAAAGAAAGTGCTGATCAAGTTAAAGAAATAAATTTAAATAAATATTTTATAATATAAAAAATTTTAAAAAAGCAAATATTTTAAATGTAATTCAACATAGGTATGAGTGACAGGATATGCCACACCCATTGATTCTTAATAAACCAATTGAGCAGAAAGATATTTCACAGTAAGCAAAACATACTGGTTATACCAAATACCATCCCTAAAGTAGTCCATAAAAATAACCATTTGAGATTCCACTGAAAGCACTTAATTTTGACAAAATTTTCTTACATGAAACAGCTTATTTAGTATCTACTTCAATATTTTAAAATGCTTTTCCCAGTTTCTAATGTACCTTGAACTCACAGGGGTTTTGTTTTACATGAATGATTTTGGCTAGTAGGATGACTCTGACTCACTACTAAGGACTTAAGATTTTGCATATTTTGGCAACACCAAAAATTAGAGCCCTTGTTATGCAACAAAATACACTAAATTATTCCACATTGCCAGAAGCATATTTTTAGCTCATTCATTTTAGCCCTTAATATTGGACCTCTTATATCAATTCTTTCCTTTGTGCTTCTGTAAAAATATGACATAAATTCATGTTATTAAACCAGGAAAATCACTTAGTGAACTGTGTTGAATTTACATAATAGCATGGACAACCTTGCTGACAGAGCTAAGTCAAAAATGTAAGTTTCTATTTACTCTTTAAATTACTAGAAAAACTTCTAATTCAAGTACATTTGCATAACTGGCACAAAAAGGACAAAGCACATGCATTTTTACTCTTGCCTCTTAAAGGAAAAAAAAATAAAGGATGTACCTAAAAATCCATTCATCTATATTTCCTCAATCTGCCAAGAAATGCATTATATTCTTATCTTTCACCCAATTCCTACTTTCTATACTCTTCTATGAGCATTAGCAATGGAATCAAACTAGTGGCTAAATCAGGGAAGTCTGTATAAAATCCAGTAGACAGAACCCATGATAAGGTCATACTGCTACTGCCTCTACATGCCATGCTACTTACAGAATGAATAATAGGATCATCGTGCATGCTGCCTCACACATGGAGGGGCTTTGGGAAAGCAGTTTAGAAGCTACAAATAGAATTAACATGCTCCCAGAGATGTCACGTTCAAAGGTGCACAAAAGAGAGTTGAAATGTAAGGGTGGATGTGCCATGAAATGCCCTTCAACACAACATAGGGAACAACACTGTCCTGGGGGGCACATTCATTTTAGTACTTATTTTTGTCACTAAAAGCCACATTGAGAACTACACAGGGCGGGTATTCCCACAAGCAGAAAACATAACAACAGTAAATCAAGTTACACTAGTTCCTCTATCACACTACCAGAATTGTCACTCAGACTTCTTGAAATTCATACAATTCATATTTATAAACATAGGCCCTTTTATATAAACAAATTCTTACTGAAAATTTTTATTTTATCACTGAACATTTTTCTTGTAATTTCATTACGTTAGGATGGCATCAGACAAGTGAAATCATAAACATAACATTTTTCACAAATTGAATGTTTTGACAAATTGGTTTTATGTATGCAGCAGACTTGAAGTACTTTTTACATGAACTATAGCTTCCACTGTATTTACATTTATTCATAACTTCTAAAATGTAGTTTATTCCAACTAATTCAGGTTTCTGTTTAAGCTTTACATTCTAAAAGTTTAAACAGGTATTCTATTTCTTCTTCCTTCATGCTAAGAAAAAATCACTACTCTCAGACAAAATACTTAATTCTAAACACTTGAGTTCATTTCCTTTTCAGCCTTAGTGTTCCCCTCTAGAAATGGGGTTTGATTACTTTCTACATTAAAGATCCCTATCTAAAGTACTTATGTAATATTTAGAGATCTGTGTCAGCAGTGATGGAAAGCACTGAAGAGCAAGCCATCCTCTCTTACTCTCTTATGCTGTGGTCCTGCCAACCAGAAAGGCAGCAGAGTTGTTAGGGGCTGGTGATGATGTGGTTTCCAGCCCATGGCGAGCCCAGTGGGGATGAGGCCCAGCTGTGGGTAGAAAGACTAAAGCACCAACTTTTCTAGCAATTTAGAAATATTTCTGAGGCTGGACTTCTGATTTTCTGCTCCCTCTTCTAGAGGGAGGACCACAGAGAAAGTTACAATTTTGAGATTTCACTGATCCCAAGCTGATCTGACTTAAAACTCCCTCTGGTTCAAAGACCATTCTGATTCCTTTGGTCAGTGGCTCATTTTTGCAGTGAACTAATGCAGGCCATTTATCAGAATTCTCCCTAGCTTTTGAAACCTTGACCACAGGTTTTTCCTCACACATTTTCAGATCTCAGCAGGACACAGAGAGTAGTACCATTGTACCATTTCAGTAGCTTTATCCCCGATGAAGTTGAGGTGGTAGTTGAGCTGGCTTAACACAATTAGTCCCACAGCCTGCTCTTCTGGTTTAACTCGTGGGAGAAGCCTTTCCAAGGAACAGTAAGGAAAGCACAGCTATGCTGTCTTCCGCTGGAACATCTCTCTGACTCTGCCACCACCCAATATGTGCAGGGCTTGACACAAAAAGTACAGGACTCGGTTATGAAGGTTGGGGGGAAAGGTCAACAGATTAGAGAAAGATTGTAAGTCATACCCTCTGTTTAAATTAAAAGATTTTATGTGTTCTCCATAAAATTCAGAATATTTTATCAAAAAAGGGGGGAAAAAAAGAAAATAAAGAAATAAAAAATCAACATAGACACTTCCACAACAGCTACATCTTGAATATATAATCTACCATTTATAACATTAAATGGACTATCTTACTTCTGACTATCTACACATGGTTATAACATTTCATCCAATCAGGAAAAACTCAGAATGGAAGGGGCCCACCTAAAATAAAAAACAAAAGTGATATCCCTTTCATAAGAACACGATGAAGATCAACAATATGAAGAAAATTTTGAGCATTGCTTTACAACACTTTCTCAACCCAAAATAATTCCACCTCTGTTATTCAGCACTTACTTAATTTTTGAGATTACTGCAGTATTTTATTTATAGGCTCTTATGAACCAAACTGCCAGAACACATTGCATGATGTTATTCAACAGGATACTACAAAAGATCAGCACTCATTTTAAGTCCATTCAACTTCACAGACTTTGAAATCAATACATAAGTAAAATTATGCCACACAGAGTAATTTGCTAAGCAAGTCTTACAGACAGTCAGTGCAAAGTTCATTAAATCCCTTTTTACTAATCCCTTTTCTAAGGTTTTAACAAAACAGTTAATATAGGAAAAAATTTCAAGAAGTAATTCTGAAAAATTAATATTTGTCATAATCTTACTTTTTAATTCTAATTCTAATTGCATCATGGAAAAACCTGTGAACTAGAAAGTAACTTTAAAAACTGGATAAAAAGTGAAATCAAATGACAAAAACTTTGTTAATAGAAAAAGCATTTCTTTAATATACTGAGAGAGCAATAAAAAGGTTTTCTGGAGACCTTTGTAAATCATATTAAAGTAAGAAGAAAGGATATCCTGGTTTATTTCTTAAGGTATTTCTTATTCATGATCAGTAAGTTTTGAAATGACCTTGTGTTTGCCTTTTCAGAAACATTTTTGCTTTACAGCCTCAAATTCTAAATTTAAGACTTTCTTGACCAGCAATATAAAGTCAAAATTCATTTCAAGGAAAATTATTTTGAAAGCAAAAACAAGGCTTCAGACCTTTTCAAGACCTTAACAACTGGGTAGTGCTGTCATTCAATTCTTTGCCAGAGAAAAAAGGAATGGCCACAATGATTTTATTGGTGCTGATAGTGTTAGTTTTTTATAATTTCATTTTTTGTAATAGTTTAGATCAACCCTAAAGACAAGATGGATTCAGAATAATGTTCAGACCTTGGAGCTTCTGCTGCCAAATAGTACCAAGAGAAAGAATGAGACATATTCAGAAAAAGATATTTTGTTTAAATGCTTTCTGGAGAGGGGAAAAATCCATTTTTTTTTCTTTTTTAGCATAGGCCCACAAATGTAGGTGTTAAAAAGCACTCTAAAAGCAGAAAAAACAAGACTAGACTTTTCAAGAAAATAGCCTTCCTTACAAAATACATCTGGCAATGGCCAAGTAGTCAGTTTAAATTTCCTGAAAAATTAATGGTTTCAACTTCAGTCTGTACTTCGAGGGACTGAAAAGCCTTTGTGTGCAAGTAATTTTTCATAGTTACAGCTGAATAGGTGTCAGACAAAGAAGCTAGGCTGGAAGGTGCATAAGTTATTAATGACTCTCATGCAAACTACAAAACTATCACAAGAGTAGACTCCCTTTATTTATTTTTTTTTTAAACAAAATACATTGGAAATTTTTAAGCGTACTACAGAAAAAAAAAGATACTGTATTTTTTTCCTGTGTTTTGCCATGTTTGCTTGGGTCTTACAGCAGATTTCAGGATTTCAAGTTCTAAACGAGATTTTGATCCACATCTTGTAGAAGATTTGCATTCACCTTTCAGAGGACTTTTTTGAGCTATTAGTCCTCAAAGTCTTATCCATATGAACAGACTAAACTTTCCTTTGCTGCTGTTATTACTTTTAACACCAAGCTCACCAAGCTGTTCAAATGAGAAAAAGGTGTGCATATGTATATGAGGTGAATGTCTTGACTTCCTACAGCAGCCCTGTACCTTCCAAAATCTTTTTTCTTCTTTCTACATTCCCACATATTCTTAACATTTTTTTCTTGTTTCTTCCTTATGCTTTGACTTTAATTACTATACATTCCCACATATTCTTAACATTTTTTTCTTGTTTCTTCCTTATGCTTTGACTTTAATTACTATTTTCCAGTATTTTGCTCATACTTAAAAATGTTTTTTTTTTCTCCTGTAAATGATCTCTTTTCAACCCAAACTTTTCTGAGAGCACTCTACTTGCATGAAGTAGATTTTAGTCCTCTATATAAATGCCACATTTGTTGAAACGGATTCATTTGTATTTGATTCCCACAGGTCCCGTGGGTCTATTCTGCTGTGTATTTGCAAAAGCAGTAATTGTGATTGGAAAATCTGGGGCTGAATCAGCCACCCTCAAAAAAGAAAGAGAGTAACAAGTCTCTAAACTGAGGTAACCGGTCCTGTGAGAAATCCACACTCTTGGTCCTTAGGCTAGATTCAGTTAGGCATCTGGAAGACACTACACATGGCATAAGTGAAGTACTTCTTCAACTGAAACATCAACTGCATGGCTTGGCATACTGCATAAAGAGTAACAGAAATACGTGTCTGCTGCAGACATGTATGAATACAGGGTAGGGCATTAGACTGAGCAAGAAGTAGAATAGTGGAAAAAAGGTAATGTTTTCAGAAGGAAGTGTATCTTGCAGGCTGGTTGGACACACACAGCACAGCAGTGAGTTAACTCCCAGCTGTCTCTGTTGCTGTGACCCTTTTATTGTGCCAGCATTAGAATAAACATTCAAATTAAATGTATTTTGTATGTTTAATACTCTGTTTAGTGGATCACAGTATATTTCAACAATCAAAGCTTTTTTCCTCAAGTACTTCCTTGACAGCTGCACCAGCTCTGAAGCATTAAGATATTCCCATAATCTGCCAACATCTTTTTAACAAAAATCCACCAAAATACCACTATTAAAGAGCGTAAGATACCATCTTCTGAAAGCAAGAGCTTCCTCACATTAGCAAACACTTCCACATCAGCTGCATCCTGAACTTTCAGTCATCAAAGCTGGATATTTCACTAGAGCCAAGTCAGTGAACACTGAGGCAAAGACAGAAGTGAGCACCTCAGCTGTATCTCTGTCTGCTGTCACTAATTTTCCCACCCTTTTAGCAACAGGCTCACATTTTCCTAATTTAGACCTCATTAGTATTACTAATATAGTGTTAGAAGCTCTGCTTGATACTTTGACAAGCCTCAGTCACTGCTGAGTGCTGTTCTTCCTAAAATCCTCCTGCATATCCAGAGAATCTTTCTAAATTCCTCTTTGAATGCTGCCATTCTTTCTATCTTCCCCATTCTGTCATTTTGTAGAATACATTTCAAGTCCATTAACAGAATTAGGGAAGGAAAAAAATAAATCAGGGAATGCTTTTGACCATCTGGGCAGTGGAATATCATTGGTTCATCCAGACATAGGCCCACTTTATGGGACCAAACTTTCCTGTGCAGCCATTGATCCTGAAGGTATCACAATCACATTGACGTGCATTATCAATAACCATTACACCTCATGAGACTTGACAGGTGGGTATCTCAGTTTTATGTCTCTATTCCCTAAGATAATATTTTTGCCTCAAATGGGGCTCTCCAGTAGTATAAGCAATTATATTTTAAAAATCATAGTTTCAAAAGGTAGGATGAATCTTCATTATTTTTTTCTTTATAATTCAGTGTTACCATAGATAGGCAATCTAAACAGAGTCCACAATTCATTACTGATAACAGAACACAGTTTGCATCTGGAAAAACAGCTGCATCCACCTCTTTTAACCTGTCATGTATTGTAAAATGCAGGCAAACCCAGTGGGAAGAAATGATGATGTCCTACTCCAGTTCAGAAGGCTGAATGGTTTCTTTATTATAACTATGCTATCATACATTAATATTCTATATAAAAAGAAGATACTAAAACTACATACCTACTTGTTCTAACTACCTTATCTAACTAACTCCCAACTTGTAACCTGCTTGAGAGAGTGCAGACATAGATGAATTGGATTGGCCATCAGGCTCAAACAATCCTCACCAGAATCCAATCAAGCAATCACCCCAGGTAAACAATTCTCCAAACACATTCCACATAGGAAAAACAAGGAGCAGAAATAGAAATTGTTTTCTCTTTCTTTCTCTCTGTGCATCTCTATGAAAAATCCTGAGAGAGAGAGACATGTGCTTGTCACAGTCATGCTAGACTTTGCATGAACAAATAAATGTTCTTTTATGTGTATCTAGAGTCTTGGAGACTCCTAAAGGACTCAGCGCCATACACGTACTCACCTATGTAACCATAGGTCACAAGAAAGGAGCACTTACCATTTGTTGGAGACCTAACACAAGAAGTAATTCTCTGGTGAGTTCACTTGATTGACCAGATGATGGATATTTTGGTTTTTATAGTTGTCCCACTGGCTAAACCTACTTTAAGTCTTAGATTTGTCAGCAGCAGACATTCCAGACAGATCTCCCCCCAAGACCCTAGCCAGAAATGGTTTTTTTCCAACATAATAAACTGATTAATACTACCTTTAGCAACTTTCTTTAATTCTCCTAAGTTTATGTGATCTTTCATTATATTTTTGGTAAATTAGACTGAATCTTTGTCCTTTTTTTACAAGAGAAATGATAGTACTACAGTATTTATCTTGCCAGAGAAGCTCACAAAAGGTGTGTATTTCTCCCCCTTTTCCTAACCCTGCTAGTTTTGCCCTAGTTCAGGCACCGATGTACCAGTAAACAATTCTGTCTGGCTTATTCAGTTGCAATACAGTGGCTCCTTACTGTTGGACAGAAGTTTTACCATTGTGCTGTTGTACAATTTTTCCTTCACACAACATTTGCATTATATTCATTACATATTCTCCACCACAAGCAGAGCATCACAGCCTCATATCTTCAAGTGCATTATGCTCAGTGATATAAACAAGAGCTGCATATTCATCTCCACTCTATTTCTCTAGAGCACTGCCCTTCCACCCTTAGCAAATACATAGTCTAAGTTTATATATACAACAATACAGGTATCACATACAAAAACACATTCATATATTTCTGGATTCAAGCCTGACAATAAGTATATTATAAACTGAAGGTGTGAAATAACAAGAGTTTTGTTATGGGCTCAAGCAACTATATCATACAGGGAACAGAGACACTTAGCAGAAGGAAGTGACTGTTACCACTGAAATTATTATTTGTACAGCACCAAACTGTCCCTGATTCCTTGTGGACCTTTTAGATCTAATGCCTTCAATACCCTGAAATTCTGTACAGAAGCCATATCAGAAGCACTGTCAGTGCTCATACCAGCACTGGAAATAGTCTCAAAAGGGGCTCTGGATGGGAGCATGTGGAAGAAGAGGGAATTTGGAGAATGAGAAGTGAAAGAGTTTCAATGGCAGAAAGTGCTCACTTAAAAGAACGGGAGAGAATGCAAACAGCTATTACACTGATCATCTAATGAAGAAAGTTGTTTTCCAGATGACATTCAGCCAACAGAAGACTGGCTCTACCCTACACAATACAATATTCCTGTGGAACGTTCCAGAATAGGGGCATTTTTACATCATGACATTCAAGTTTCTGTACCAAAGGCTTTGACATAATCGGGATGAAAGCCGCACTTGGGAGTAATCATGCCAAAGCCATTATTTCACATATTGTTCTGAGTAAATCTGAGCCACCAGACAGGGGAATGTAAATGCTACTCTAGAAGAGGTTTTCTGCGCAGTACAGTCACTGACAAAGTGAGCGTAAGCAAACCCTAATCTATATCAGAAAAAAATATATTACACACATCTTGGGACTTCTGCTAGTTTTCCCCTTAACAGAAAGCAGAGAGGGTTTATATATGTATCACTGTGTGGATGGCACTGACTTGAGCAGGGTGCAAAAGTCAAACTTCTCATTCTTCAGGACAGTCGGAGAGCCTGACACCTTTTGATGCATTTTACACTGTCTGATGAAACAGTTTGATCTCCTGAAAAAACAGTGGCTTAGGAAGACTTCACAGGTAGAATTCTTCTTCTTCTTCTTCTTCTTCTTCTTCTTCATATTATTATTATTATTATAAAAAAATCCCTTTACTCTTTTTTCAAAACAAATGGGCAACACTCCACAAAAAAAACAAACAAAAAACAAACAAACAAACAAAAAAACACCACCACCATGGCATATCATAGGGATCAAATTATGAGAAGGAGTAACAGAAATTCTCATACTGTAAAGCGTTCCACTAATGCCTTGCAAAAATTTATTGAAGGAAGCTTCACCTACCCTTTCTTGTCCACAGGCAGTGAGAGATGAAAACATGCATGCCTTCCATGAAATGCTGTTTTGCACATCTAGGTAAAAGACAGAATAGTGTTCACCTGCATGCTGGGGGGGTGAACTGTGGCTGGACAGCTGGTGTCCACCAAGTCCACTATAGCACTCCCTCTCCTCAACTAGACAGGGGAAAAAAATATAATGAAAGGCTCCTGGGTCAAGGTAAGGACAAGGTGACATCATCACCAAGTACTGTCACAGGGAAAACAGACTTGACTTGGAGAAATTAACTGAATTTATTAACAATGAAATCAGACTAGGGTAATGAGAAATAAAACTAAATCTAAAAAACAACTTTGCCCACCTCTCCTTTCTTCACAGGCTCAATTTCACTCTCAGTATTCTCTACCTCCTCCACTCCAGTGGCACTGGAGGACAGGAAATGAGGATTGTGGTCAGTTCACCACAAGCATCTTAGCTGCTCCTTCCTCCTCAGGGGGAGGACCCCTCCCAGTCTTCTCCTCCTCCAGGATGGGATCCCTCCCATCAGAGGCAGTCCTCCTTGAACTTATGTGAGTTCTTCCCACAGGCTGCACTTCTTTAACTTCTCCAGCGTGGGTCCCTTCCAAGGGGTCACAAGCCCTGCCAGCAAACCTGCTGTAGCATGGGCTTCCTATGGGGTGACGAACTCCTTCAGACTTCCACCTGCTCTGGCATGGGGTCCACTATGGGCTGCAGGTGGATCTCAGCTCCACCATGGACCTCCAAGGGCTGCAGGGCACAGCCTGACTCCCCATGGTCTGCACCACAGCCTGCATCCCTGCTCTGGAGACTGGAGCATGTCCTGCCTCTCCTTCTGCACTGACTTTGGTGTCTGAAGAGTTATTTTTTTTCTCACATATTCTCACTCGTCTCTCATCTGGCTGCAGTTTCTGTTGTGCAGCAATTTCCCCCCCCCACTTTTTACATGTGTTATACCAAAGGCACCTCCACCACCCCAATGGGTTTGGCCCTGGCCAGCAGTGGGCCTGGTCTAGAGCCTGCTGGCATTGGCTTTGTTGGACATGGGGGAAGCTTCTGGCAGCGTCTTACAGAAGCCACCCCAGTAGCCCCCTGGCTACCAAAACCCTGCCTCACAAACACAGTAGACACATTTAGCCACACCATGACTTTTCTATAGCTCAGAGAAAAGCAAGGATGGTTTCACATATTTTCTTCTGAAACTTTGGCAGCTCTGCTTAGTTTAGGATTTTATTAAGCTGTAAAGTACTTCCTCTAATCAGAGTGAGGAATACTGTTGACAGTGGACTTAGTTTTATGAGGAAACATTTAAAAAGCCATCCTGACATTCAAAAGACATAAATGTTAGTACAAATTGAACTGCAGCACTCTGCGATTCTGATTCATTTTGTGGTGTACTCTGAGACGATTTGCCTGAGGAAATGAAGCAATAATGTCTGAAGGCTTGATTTTTCAGAGATTTTAAGACATACAGCTCCAGATGTTGTCACAGATATCTACGGTACTCACTGATTCTAAAAATTGGGCTGTGGATGTATAAAGCCTTGCCTTGTGCTTGTCTGAAAGTTACATAGCAGAGGACAAAAAGTAAATACAGTGTTTTCAAAATAAACCATTTCTTGCTTCCTCTTGGAGTGTAAAATTACAAATGGATGTTACAGCTGAAATGAAAATTTGTGGAAGTAATTTTTTCTAAGTTTTCTTTTCATTTCCATCTGTTCACAGAACAGGCCTTCACTTATACTTCAGATATAAGGAAAAATTCTTCAATTACTGTAAGAATTCTAAACTTTATAAGCAGTTGCCCTGGAAATGTAAGACTTGACTGTGGCCATGCAGTTACTCTAACCCGAGCTATCTAAGCTCCCTAGTCTGGGAGAACCTTGCATTGCTTTGACATACTGCAATCTTCTATGTCCTGCATTATGTCCTGTATGCACCAAAGAACACACAGGTATAAATCTTTCATTATATACAATACAAATACACTCACAGCCAAGGGTATCCTTGCTACTAAAAAATATGTCTACATATCTACCTTTGCTTTCAAAGTATCATTGGTAGGCAAAACACATTCAATCACGTTTTCATCACAAAAAAAAGTTTGCTTCTAAGCACATGAAAAGCTAAGTGATTTTCATTCTACAAATGGATAAGGAATTTCCTTGAGCTGTATATTAAATGTTTTTTTCTTTGCATCACTGTGAAGAATAATGCTTTGCAGACTTCTGACACCCTTTATGTCTTGGTAGGTCCATTCAAGACTGCTATAGTTAAATCTATCTGCATTTCCATTTAAGTCTCACTTTTCAAAAGTCTCAAGTCTGGTTAAGAGGTTGTCATTATTGCTGTCTTTTAAGCAAGGAGATCCTCATAAATCAGACCTCTTGTATCTTAATCTCCTTTTAAGTGTACTTGGCCATTGCAGTACAATTTGAGTACATCATCATTTTCTGCTCTGCCTCAGTCAACTGTATGGTGTCTCTGTATAGATACTAGAACCAGAGCAGACTAGCCCAATGAGGGGTGTATTTTGATCCTTTTCTGACAGCAAAACTTGCATTTTGCAAGTTTGCTACCTTTTCTGATAGCAGCCTCCAGCATAAGCAAAAGAAATACCACAATGACCAGCTACAGAATGACAGACTTTTAAGCAGCTTTGCACATTCAGTCACAATTGACCTGCCTTGTTACCTGGATGATAAAATTCCATTGTGGACTTTTCCACTTCCAAAGGGTGGTTTCCTTGGCATATGCTTCTAACAAATGGAAATGTGTACTCCTTTAATCCATATTCAGTTTTTTTTTTACAATATCCTTGTAAATGTAAAAATCCAGAAGTCAAAATAAAGATACCCCCTCAATTGGATTTTTCCTCAAACTCTAAACAACCTATTTTTTCAAATCCTTTGCAGATAGAGGAGTTCCAATTATAGCTCCACTTACTTCCAAATTCTGTAGAATAGAATAGAATAGAATAGAATAGAATAGAATAGAATAGAATAGAATAGAATAGAATAGAATAGAATATTCTTCACTTGGAAAGAACTGCAACAATCATCTAGTCCTGACTACTTAAGGGCTGACCAAGTTGAAGCATGTTGCTAAGGATATTGTCCAAATGGCCCTTAAACACTGACAGACTGGGGGCATGGACCAGATTTCTAGGATGACTGTCCCAGTGTTTGACAACCCCTCTCAGTAAAGAAATGCTTGCAAATGTCCAGTCAAAATCTCCCATGGAAGGTTAAAAATCTGTGGGTGGCAAGTCCTTCAAAATTGTTACAGTGTGGCATATCAGAAGACTGGTCAGGATAGGAAGAGAGTGAATACCTCTGAGAGCTTATATAGTTCAAATGCAAAATTCCCTGTAAAATGAGAATTTGTCTGCATACACACTTCATGGCCCAGATAAAAAGCTGCTGAAAATATTAAAAGTTAAAACAATGATTAAAAATTGCCATTTAGGATTTCTAAATCCTAATATAATTTTTTTTTCTAAGTAGCTTTGATTCAAAACCAGAAATAAAGAAAACTTGGAAGAGGAAGATTAAAAAAAGGTGTGATGATTTCAGAATCAACAAAAATAAGATTCCACTTACAATACTTTTGTTGGCAGGCAATTACAGTCAGATATCATCAGTACTTAAAAGAAAGAAAATTATGCTTTAAGAGAAAATGTCTGCCTAATTTTCTGCTTTTTGCTTAATGATGAGTCTCCTCTTCCCTTTAGGTTCTTCTAATTACTTCATCTGCAGTAGGACACAGTAAATTATCATTTTATTTCATTTGCTCTTATGACATTTGAGGTCAAATCCAACAAAACCTCAGGCTCTGTCCTAGAATGAAATTAAAATTTAAATGCTTTGGAGAAACTGTGCCCCAAAGGCAGTTCTCTTTTTAGCATTGCTATTGACTGAATTATTTTGTTCTCAAATTAAACTATATGTATCCAAACTGAAACAGAAAAAAAAAAAAATTGTCCTTCTCTTATTCAATCCATTCCTGGTAAATTCATACACTAGAAATAAGACTCAGATTTTTGTTTGTTTACATGTTAGAGAAAATCGAAACTAAATTTCATTGAACTAAACAGCACAAACAAAAACATATTCTAGCTTGAAATGTACCCATAGCTTTTCTTCTCTATTTAAAGATCATAAAACTAATTTTTATTCTTGCGAAAACTGTTAGAATTTGTAAGTATATCTGTTTCCAAGTGTCTAATAAGTGTAAGTATTAAAAGAAAAAATATTAATACAGTTTAATTGCCCACTGAACATACAGAAGTGTTAGTGTATTTTTAAACATTTACAATCTGTGTTCTGCAATATATTTCAGCTCCTACAGTAACAGCTCTTTGGTTTAATGTGTGCTGCATGAGTGTAAAAAGGATGGCACATAGCACTAGGATATCAACTGCCTACTTGGAGAATGATTAATGTAAGATAAATAGATGCCTGGCTTCAGCTACACTGATTGTATTTCCTATCCCAAGCTGCAGAATCAGAGTTTCCACTCAGATGTTGTAAAACATATGCAGGAATCATTCTTTTCCACTCACAAACCACACTGCATCACAGATTTAATCTTGCTCTTCTGCACTCTATGGCTGAATTTAATTTTACTCCTGCCATCAGCCTAATAGACAAAAAATGTTTCCTATTTATTTTAATACATAAACTAAACTCATGTTGTTCTGGTTTCATCCCACTTCAATTTCTTGGTTTGATGGAAAATAACAAAAAGCTTAACTCTGCCTACAAGTACATAATAGAATCACTTGAAAGAAATACAAGAAGAAAAAATCACAACATACCTAACTTGAAAAGTATTTCATTTCATAATGATCATGGGATTTACCAGACATGAAAAACACAAAGACACAGAAAAATACCTCACTTTTTTTTTTCAGTGCTGCAAAACAAGATTATTTGTTTGTTCCATTGTAAAATGCATTTTTTAAAAAGACTCCTAGAAAAATTAATGGCTCTGTTTTATGAGATTGCACATCCCTAACACCCCTACCCTCTGGGTTTAAAGCAAACAGCATCTCCCACTCCACTCAGTAGTGTCTGCATCTGTTCTCCTCTTTCTCTAGGCACTATCCTACTCACAATAAACAATTACTTCCCTCAGCAAGCCAGGGTGGAACACAACCTTTCTCAGGCACCACCCATTGCCTGTCTGGAGGAATTAGACTGGATGGAGTGTAGTGACCTACAGTGGGCATAAAGGAATTGGAGACTAGGAAGGGGCAGATTGGGTGTCTGGCTTAGACTGAACCTGGGGGAGAGGAAGGACAGGAGTTCAGTTTGATTGCTAATGATCCTCAGCATGTCTTAGAGTAGGTTCTTCCAAAGCACTAACTAGTAACCCTGTTTTCAAGCTGTAACTGGAGACAGATTTTCTACAACTAGACATGAGTCACAGAATTAAAAGAAAAATCATACTGACCTTAAATTGGAGCAGCTTTTCATATCAGTCAATATGCAATAAGTCAGATAAGCATCCCTTGAGTTGGATGAAAAGAAAAAAAGAAAAAAATATCTATGTGCATTTTACTATTAAATTTCTTTTGTATTATGCATATGGATTCTAATAACTTCAACAATTTTATTTCCTCTTTGTAAACATTTAAAGCAGATGTAAATAAATCAAGAGAACAGCTTGGAAATTTTTCTACACCATCACATAAAAGATAGCAATAAATATGTGAATATTAGGAACTACCTAATAGATGAAAGATTATTTTACTCCTTATTCCCATTTATTTTCTTCCCAGTCCAGTCAGAGGACCAATTAGTGATGCACAGTGATCTAGAGTTCTAAGCATTTGTCCACAAGAACAAACCTGCAATTACTATACCATTTTATGTAGGCTACCAGCATCTATGAGACGATGACAAACTGAAACTGTTTATTTCAATTGCAAAACATATTTAATAGACACAGCAGTTTTTAGTTATGAGCATGACTTTATTGCTTCTAGTGGGTTTTTTTTTTTGTAAATAGTGGAAGCTTGCATCTAGAAAACACCAAAAGGTTATGTTGTATCTGTTGTTAATCCGACAGTAAATGCTGTGAGGAGCAGCTCTTACCTTTACCCTGAAAAATTCTCTGTCTGAATCACTTGAAAAGATTCCTGATATTTTACTCTGTCTTAAAAGGTTGGCTGTTCTTCTGCTATATCACACCTTACAAAGAATCCATAAAAGGACATTGTACAGTTCCCAGTTTGTGTCCTCAGGCAGAAGCAGGCTCCTTTCCCAACTCCAGAGTAATCTAAATCCCTTAGAGAATCTCCTTACTGCTCTTGTCCTGCCTGGTACTGGCTGAGAGCTGCAGACTGTGTACAGGAGACACACACACATTCAGAGGAAGTTTATTCACAGTGCTGTGGTTTAACCCCAGCCAGCAGCTCAGCCCCACACGGCTGCTCGCCCATTCCCCCATGTCAGGATAGGGGAGAGACTTATGAGGGTAACAGGGAAAAAAATCTTCAGTTTAAATGAAATCAGGTTAGTAGGGAAAGCAAAAACCACACACACACAAGCAAAGCAAAATGAGGAATTAATTCACTCTTCCCATGGGCAGGCAGGTGCTCAGCCATCTCCAGGAGAACAAGGCTCCATCACATGTAATGGTGACTTGGGAAGACAAGTGCTGTAACTCCAAATGTTGTCCTCTTTCTTCTTCCTCCCCCCAGCTTTATATGCTGACCATGACACCATATGGTATGGGATACCCCTTTGGTCAGTTGGGGTCAGCTGTCCTGGCTTTGTCCCCTCCCAGCTTCCCATGAACCCCCAGCCCACTCACTGGTGGAGTGGGGTGAGAGACAGACAAGGCCTTGGCTCTGTGCAAGCCCCACTCAGCAATAACTAAAACAGTTGAATGATCAACTGTCCTCGGCACACACCCAAAATGCCTCCCCATATTAGCCAGTGTGAAGAAAACAAACTCTACACCCGGCAAACCAGCACAGTCAGAATGTTTTGGATATACAGGTTAGCTGCATGAAAATGCAAAACTGCGCACTACAATGGCACAACAGCAGCACCCCATATTCTTTCACATACTACACAGGCACCAGTACACCAGATTAAAGGACAGGTAATGTAAAGTAGGGTGCAAGCCACACTCTCCAAACTTAAGAGACAGTCATAATATTATTGAAAAACAGCTGTGACACCCACAGAGCTACAAGGTTATTAAAGTGGAAGAAGCAAGATGAGATTCTGGGCATGTATTTTCTATCTAGCCATAAGTTCATTACTAAGAACCCAATGACTACCAAATATTACATATTTAGGTATCTAGACCATTTGTCACAAAGAACTTTCCATATTCATACCATTAAACATTCGGTATATTCAGCAATTATGCTTTTAAGTGATGAGTGAGTCCCTGTTTCAAATCTTGATGGAAAGGGAAAAGATATAAAACATCACAGCCACATCTGAATCACTCAGACTTCATCAATATTAAGGCAAATACACTGCTGGTTAGGCTATAGAAAAATTATGAACTGAGGAATTATATTACAAGCAAAAGACAAATTATTTTTATGATATAGCAAATGAAAGGCTGCCCTAAAACCATATGCAAATTAAAACAAAAAATGTAAAATTCAACATTCAGATGACAACTGACACTCATATATTAAAGTATGGCCTGCATGAGATTTCCTTCACGGTGCACATTTAAAAAGTAATTATTCAGAAATATATGTGCCTTAATTTAATTTCCTTAGGCAATATGGAGGAGAAATCATATTAAAATATAAAAATATAAAACCCACAATAGAATATAGCCATAGAAATATCTCCTGGTGCAGCTCCATTTCACCTAACTTCATCAAATGGGATCTAATGCACCAAATTGTCCTCAAAAGCTTAAACCTGAAAGGAGGTTGAAGATAATTAAACAAGTTTTAAAATATCTTTTGTAGCATTAAGAAAGTATGAAATAGAATTTTCTGCAGTTTAATGATACACTTTGACACTGTATGTCCATATACATGGGAGATTTTTAAATCCCTTACCATACAAGCTTGAAAGTGGAATTGCATTTAAGTTATAACACTTGTATGCAAGTTTATAACTTGGTTAATTTTAAGCTATATGCAAAAGAAATGTTTCAGACTTTATTTTAGAACATATTTGCACATATCTGATTTAAAAGTAGGAGATAATTAGTCCTTAAAAAAAATTATGGAAAATGCTGTCAGTAGAAATTAGGATTTTATCAAAACTAATGATTTTGTGCATTGACTATGTGCTTCTAAGTAATAATTTAACTTTTATTTGTGCCACTAAAGCTATTGATTCAGGTAATGTTTTCAAGACTAATCTTATTTTCAAAATCTGCAGTAAGATAGTATCCTGAAAACTAGGCATAGGGAGTAGGTGACAGCCACCTGTTACAGAAACACCCTTTTCTGAAGCAGAAAGTCAAATCCTGTGGCAGTGGAAGTGGGTGGAGCTGCTCCACTGGTGAGGAGAAGTAAGGAAGCAAGAAGATGCAGAGCCCACATGGTGCACAAGGCAGTCTTGCTGGTTTTGTCTATATGATGATTTCTATGCATAATATTCCATTAATTCTTGCACCCTTCCTTTTGCTGTGTGAGGTAGCAGAACCCTGTACCTGCCAGTCTGCAGAAAGCAAGAAGACTGTCTCAGAGGCACACAGAACCCAAGCCAGAGTATTGTGCATTTAATCTGATCTGTGATTAGTCATTTTCCAGTTTTTCACCATCATGAGCAACACAGACGTCTCTAAACAGCTCACCTCTCAGGCAAGCCTGAAGCATGTGCCTGCACTGAATTTCAAACTTAGTCTGTTTTTACCCATTACTGTTTCCATGAAAAGCATCCTTGCTATATGCAATGACTTCAGCAGCCTGCTGCTATTGATAACCTTTATTGTTTAGGACACAAAGAAGAAATATTTACTTCCAGATTTCCAAAGCTCTAATTACAGATGACCTGGGAATGCAATACTTTAAAAATGAGATGTTTCTGGGTATCTACTTTTCATTACAAACCACTGAGTCCCATTTAGCTCTCATTTACAAATGTGCTACATAAACGATTCATTGATATTGTCTGCCTATACATAACTATTGAACTTTTGTTTTCAAAGCCAAGTTTCCTCCACTTCCCATATCCCAAATACATGATCCTGAGCTGCAACTGCTCTCCTGGATCACAGCAGCCAACAAGTTCTCTTGATAAATCTGATTTCAGTTTTTGATTGCAAAAAACAAACAAACAAACAAAACAAAAAACAAAAAACAAAACAAAAAAAAAAAAAAAAACAAAAAAAAAAACAAAAAAAAAAAAAAAAAAAAAAAAAAAAACAAAAAAAAAACCTTGAAAGCTATTTGCATTGAAAACTATTTACACCTTATTCTGTTTCAAGTGGAAACTCACTGGAGGACATCCATAGCAGGGACAGTTCAGTGCAGTCCTCAGAGGCAACCATGGGATAAAGCCATAAGCTGTAGCCCGTGATCACACTGCAGCTCTCCTCCTGTGAAGCCTTAGGAAAAGGCTTTTGAAGAGCAGATCACAAATCCTGATTCTTTGCTTAAAAGAGTCTCTGCACAGACCACAATACCACACACCCTGTGTGGTGTGTCAGTATAATCATGCTATATCCACATAAACTGAACCGAGTTTATGTTTGATTATACCTGTTATATCTGAAATGCATTAAAACTGTGGCTTGCTGCCTGAGTCCACACCATGCATTCATATCATCTCTGCCTATGTGTGCAGCAACAGATACATCTCAATTCCAGTAAGTGACATTTAGACACCTGCTGAACATGGGAAGAATGCCTGAGCCTCAAAGCCCATTGCTGCTGTGAATGAAAGACCATTTGCCGTCTCAGAAATTAGCTGCTTTTGAAGACAGCACGTCCAGATGCAATGACATCTGTAGCTGTTGAGCCCACAGCAAAGGCAGCAATGGAACCAAGGGCAAATATTTTTTTACTTTGGTATTTGATCCAGTTTTCCAAGTTATCACAGATTAAAGAAAAGTGTACATTTAGAAAAAAAAATCTAGTCTCAGATGATTACTAAAAGACAGATTTAGTGAAGTTAAAACAAAACAAAAATCCTAACCGCTACCCAAAGTATTAGGTATTTAAAACAGAATTCAATGGATTTTAAGCCTTTCAATCAGAAGACAGTCCAAAATCTCCTGATCAATCTTAAGCCTGGAGATAGCAAAAATGTGTTTGAACTTCAGGATTTTCTAAGAGCATTGCCAAGAGTTCTGAACATGCCCAGGACTCTCTGTTAACCAGCACTGACCCTTTGGCTGAGCTCCCCACGTTTGCCAAACCAGGCACTATTTCTTGAAAGTGTCTGGAAGCGCAGGCTTGGTGGGAATATGATAAACACACAGAAACGTAGACTCATAGAATCAGATCAGCCTGGGTCAGAAGGAATATTAAAGATCATCTAGTTCCAATGCCTCTGTCATGGACAGGGTCACCTTTCAGTAGACCAGATTGCTCAGAGTTCCATCCAGCCTGCCCTTGAAACATGACTATGCTTTGGAATTCAGAAACACAGGAAGAGAAGAAAGCTTTTATGGACTTCAATGGTTAAAAAACTTACCAGAAATTGTGAGCAGTGTGTTTTGTGTCCTTCTAACTGACCAAATCCCAAACCTAATCTACAGCTTCCCACAAGTGCACTAGCATCACACAGATGTTACCTAATGTACCTAATTCACAGAGGCACTACAGGAATGCATTACTTAAAGCATCATGAACAGGCAAGAGCAGTATAAATGACAAGTACTGTTACTACTAGTAGCAATAATAATAATACTTGACACTAGTATAGTGCCTTTCATCTGGGAATCCCAAAGCACTTTACAAAAATCAATTATAAAGATGCTGTGAGGTGAGTAAGTATAACTACCTTTTATAAATGATGAAACACAGACTCATATTGGTTAATTGAATTGCTAAAGTTATCCAGGAGGCAGGCATAGAACCACAACAGATAGTGCACATAAGACCTCCTCTGTCATCTCTAACTACCAGGAATTCTTCTTTCCAATGTGTCACCTATTTGCTCTCACTTATCATTTTTGTGAGCTGTCTACAACAAGTAGTTTTCATTACCTTTCCTATCATTATAAATGACAGAATTAAGGATATAAGGCTAGAAAATACACCCCTGTCCTTCCATTTCCAGGATATGTGTCATGTAGCATTATATGAACAATCCATTTACATGTAGTAATGCCCATTAATACTTACTCCCTTTTTTTACTGTTTTGGTGAAGAAATAAAGTATAGCCTATCACAACAACAAAAAAAATCTGGTAGATTTTACAAAACCATTCACATATTCTCATGCAAACACAACATAATCTAACTACTTTCTCTTTTGCCCACTGATTAAGAGGGAGTAGATTTTTTTTTAAATAACATAAAATGATTCCTATATGGTCAGGAACAATCACATGCTACCCCTCCATATGATCTCATCCAGCAAGCTGCTCAAAGACACTCCCTGTTAAATGCACCTGCATAAGTGAATCCCACCGGCAACTGCAACGGCAACTTCTGAGATCAAGGACAACCCCAGGCTGAGGGACCTTTGCTGACAGGCCCCAGCCTGGAACTGCACCTCACCTTGTAAACTCAAAACAGTTGGTTTAAGATTGACTGCTCACAATATAGTTATTTCAAATAATAAATGACAGTATCAGTGGCCTGCCATTTTTAGATTATCCTGAGCTTAATACAGGTGACTAACACCCAAGTTCTGTCAGAATTTTCTCCTTCATTAAGGTTGATGTATTATTTTTTTCAGAAGTCAAGTACCAGCTAGACATTTAGGCTCTCAAGGCATTTCACTGACTGGAAAAGGAAGAAATCTCATTAAAATTTTCAGAGCCAAGATGTGTCAAGTGAAGTACCACTGGACACAGGCAAAAATTACTGACACTGTTCTCATAATATTAATATGATGTTTAGTCTTGTTAATATTAACATAAACTGAATGTATAGAAATGTAATATACAGTTTTAATTTAAACATTAATTTTCCCACACACATTCCTTTCCTCTCCAGTAACAGTATCATATTTTATCAGGAGAATACTAGATCACATCTTCTGTAGCTTTAGTGAAAATGTACTTTACTCTATTTTTATATCTTGTAAAGACATCAGCATTATTTATATATTGTGTCTTATAAACTGGATCATGTTAAGTGCCTACATGCACACTGTTCCTTTACTTTCTGCAAGCAGTTCATTAACAGGAAGCAAACAGCTGCCTCCATTTGCTTCTTACATCCCTTCAAGATTAATGGAAGAGCTTCCCAACTACTGCTGCTGTTGCATCGTGCAGTCCTGTCTGTACAGATGCTCTTGGGAAGGGGACACAGTCATCTTTCCCTCCTTGTGCCTTCCTTTCCTCACCTTCTGCTCTTGGCCCTTCTCTGTCAGTCACTGGCTGTGGGTATACACTCTGCACTGACCCAGCCCACAGCAAGCACGAAGAGCAAAGCACATTGGAGCTTCCCAGGGGTAACCAGGGAGACATATGGACACAATTCCTTCATACAGCATTCATTGGAACCTTCCCTTTCTTCTGACTTTCCCTTTTCCGTGCTTGCTGAATGTATTTTTACCATATTACTGCATAAATACAGAGGGAAAAGAAGGTGGCCAAACGTCCACAAGATTTCTCGTATTCTGTGTAAACACTACATGTCCTACTCCTATCCTCAGGCTGCAGTAAGAAAAGCTAAAATGAACTTTAGGTTCAAAGCTCTTTCTGCCATAGAACATTCAGCAACTTCAAGCTGACTTAGCATGGGAAGAGTACATGTGAAAAAGACATTGTTCTCTCTTCATGAGAAAACACAGCAACCCTATTTCAACAATCGGCCAAAAGAAGCTGGCCTAAATTTTGAGCTAAAACTGCCATCATTTCCTTCTTTTGACAGAACAAAAAGGAAAAAAAAAAGTAGTTACAAAAATCTCTTTATTAAGGATAGAGATAAATAGTCAGTTATTGGTCCCAAAAACTCTCAATAAATTAATTAACCAACCTCTGCAGTGTGCTAATCCTTTTCAGTTTTCAAAAATGACAAAATATTAGCAAAGGCACAGCAGTCTTTAAAAGCGCTGCTATGGATAGTGTTTGGTGTGCTAACAATGCAAACTGCCCAAACACACACTCTTTAATAGCCCAACCATCCAGAGTAAAACCTCACATCACTTACAATATCTTGCATAATCCCAAATTATGTTATGTTTTAAATCCAGTACCTTCCAATAACCTCACATTTACATGCATGTAAATCTTTGAAATCAACTTGTATTAAGTTTTATATATTTCTAAATTTAAAAAGACACAGTTCTGCTGCTGATTCTGAACATTGGATTATAGCTTCTAACCTTTCTGTAGGAGAAAGCTAATTATACATCAGATCACATTCAAAACACAAGCCCCATTTAGCTTCCTTTAAAGGCATTTCAGCCTTAATATCTCAGCCCAAAAGATCATTTAAAATTAACTCAGCTATACAATCACTTATGTTAACCTTGTTTGCTATTAAGCCAAACCTGATAGAAATTCAGTAATCCCCAATTACCACTTTCTAACACAGATAATATAATGACTCGAAAGTAATCTGACTGAATTTCTGTTTCAGAACATAATTATAGGATCGCAAATGTATCTTTTCTCCATGAAAATAAAAAATGCTGTGACAAATTTTGTATTGTATTCTTTATGGAGGAACTTGAAGCATTCCTCATTTGCCAATGTTTTTTGTTAATATGCTATGCCTATATTTATTTAATAACATGGGGTTTTATATAACTATAAAAAAAATCAAGACTTTTATGTACCAGTCATAAACCAAAATAACACCAAGAAATCTTCTCAACTTCAACATATGCAGGATCAAGCCCTGATCTGACATTATCCATCACTCTGTGTATATAACACAAAATTAATTTGATATTTTAAGTTTTTACTTGTGATTGTATTTACTCTTAAATCCCCTTGGGAACATAAAACGTTCACAGAATGAGTAAGATGTGCCACTGCATATGGCAGAGTAATTGCATGGGAGCCAGGATTCTCTATAAACATTTTTTTCAAGAGATTTTGCTGAAAATCATGAAAGTCAAACTCAGTAAAACTCCTTGAAAGAGCTCAGAGAGGCACAGATTCATTCCTGTAGAGGTTACAGGGTAAATAATGTACCTTTCTGACCCCTTGCTGTGTAAAATGCCAGCCCTCAGTGCAGGGATGAAGCAGCGACCTGCTGCTGTGTGTTGTCCCCAGCCTGCCGTCAGCACTTGAGCACCCGTGACACTTTGCCAATATTAACAAATGGCTCAGACATAAATTATTGCACATGCCTGCCTAAAAACCACACTTCCTAGGGACATACCTGCCAGGAAAAGGTGTGGTCCTGCAACTAGAAAAGATATTGATTCATTCCCTCCTTTAGTCAAAACCGTTCTCAGCACCATACCTGAAGAGGCGAATGCTTCTTTTTCCCCTGACAAAAGCTGCATTTTTTCAACTTGTAGTTTGTGATAAACACACTCACAGTGATAAAAAAGCAACAGTTTATAGTTTACACACACTAATAAAAACACTGGAATTACAGTCATGCAGAGGAGGCAGTTCACCCATCTGCATACTAAAACCAGCCCTACTTCCATCACATTGCCTGTAACCTATACATACACACACAGTAAGTACACATAAAGTAACTAAAATCCTATGCAATCTGTATCTGTGTTTCAGTTGCTTTAGGGGTGGGATTAAACCAGTGCCAGAAGGCTAAATATCACTGTGAAAGAGCTGATTTGATTTCCAGCTGCAGTTGTGGACTAACTCATTAACCAGCTACAGGGAGAGCAAAAATATCCTCATTCAAAATTGCCAAAATTCTGCTTTTGGAAGCTTTTACTTCTTTGTGTCAATTATTTTAGATCTGCTATCATGTTGCAGACCTTTGGCCATGGATGAATACCTTTTCTCCAGCTTGCTAGCATTATGAAAACTAAACCAATGGGGGAAAAAGTATGTTTCCTCATATTTTGCTTTCCTTTATTGTTTTTTTTTTTTTTTTTTTTTGCCTTTCTCTTTCACCTTTCCAAGGCAGTTCTTCATATCACCCCTGGCTGCTGAACCATGATGAACTCCAAGTGCATCTCTGGCAGGAGGAGCAACCCAGCCCTTCACCATTCCATCATCATTATTCTCATGCTGGTTTCCTCCTGAACTTTTGGACAGAAAGCACTGCCTTGTCGGTACCACAGTGCTCATGTGTAACTCTGCTAGAAGATGTACCAAGAGATGGGCCAGCAGAAAGTCATCATATAAATCTACCCCAGTTGGAGAAACTGAAATAGTCTCACAAGCCCTCTGGCATACCCATAGATGTAATTTTCCTGGACTTAGAATCACAATGGAAATATTTACCACCTTCAGGTAGTAGACCAAGGCAACTAGATCTCTCACTGGCTGAATGGTGTCATCAATAACACGACAGCAATAAGACCTCCCAAAGGTGAATCCCTTTTGTCCAGCAAAGCATCAAGCTCAAAAGCTTCCCAGCACCCTCTGACCTGCAGTCACACAGACTCCCACAGATTCCCTCCTGTGCACTCACCTGCAGGACTGAATCAGCACAGTGACTCTCTAGTGCTGTGAAGAAACACATCTTATGTGGAAATAAATGCCAGCCCTCCTGTTTTATCAGAGGACAGGATGCCCCTGAAGCCATTAAAGGTCAGGATTCCTCCTCAAGCAGCCTTACAGATGACTGTTGGCAAGTTTCTGGTACATATTGTCTTAGAGAAAATTAACAGCATTGCAACACTGTAATTAAAGGAAAATAAACAAACAGAAATCCCTAACAGGGCAGCTAAACATACAAATCCAGAAAATCCATTTTATATTAATAAAAGATAATGCATTAGATTTCAAATTAAACCTGAAAATGACACTTGTCCTTCATACAAAAACTAATCACTTCACTAGGCCAACAGCTGAGCTTAACTGGTTAACTAGCCTAGTCACTCACTCAGACACAAAAATTGTAACAGCAGAGATTTGGATATTAGTTTAATATTAAGGTATTAAGATAATACTAGATTAGGATTAATATTAACTAATATTGAGATATAAAGTCTGATCACTAATTCACATATCAAGAATACACTGCTCTACATCTGTAATCCAGCAAAAGTTGCAACTGATTTCTAAGGAGCTTTTTACTTCTGGAAAGATAAAAAGTGATTTTTTTTTGTGTATTTTACTAAGATCTGGTTTATTTCAACCAGAAATCTGGATCCTAAAATTAAGTGGCCCCAATATTACTATGATGAGCCTCTAAAATATCTAGTATAACACCATCCCACAGTGAATAACTCATAATTGTCCTTCTTAATGAACACCTACCTGCTATGAGGATAAGGAATGTGGCAGCAAGTTCTGAGTCAAACTGTGTGTGTTATCTCAGGGAAGTGTGCAAATCAAAGATGTGCTCCCTAAAGAGAAAGATGTTAACTGCTTGAATACCTTTGCTATAGCAGTATGGTTTGTATTTAACCAGCATTGTTTGTATTTCAGTAATACAGAAAAGACAGTCACTTTATAGAGTCCAGCAAAAATATACAAGGTTTTATATTTGGAGCACAGTTGCATTTTCCTTCTAATTGAAATTCTGTGACTGAATCACAGTGACGCTTCCACCCTTGAGGTCCTAGCAACTAGTATTCACTAACTTTAGCCACATTACTTACTAAACAAAATCTAAATAAAATCTGAGGACCAAATCCTTCTGGCATAAAACAGCCTTAGAAAATGCAATCACTTTAACAGATCGATTTACACAAGCTAAAATTCTACCCTGAACAGCCGCTGTGCATGTCTGCTTCCTGTGAATTTTAAAAATTCTTGCAGAAACTACAGAAGGTACTCCAAGAAGCTCGTTATGATTCACCAATAGTCTCTCATCTGCTCTTTGTCTTTGAAGTTTGCTGTTTGAATGGTAAAGCTGAACTTTCTCTCCTCCAGTCGGCACATACATATCACATTTATTGGGAATCCTCCTGTCAGGAGCAAGACACAAATTTGTAATGGGATTTGTGAGGAAATCCAGCCACTTCATCTGATTCAACCACCAGACTGCTGTCAGGAGATCCAGCCACTACCCTTCAGTCTTCAGAAGTCCCAACACCAATACTGTCCTATTTTTGGCAGAGCTTGATGGAGCTGGAGCCCAGGCTGTACTTATTCTGATAACTGAACAGGGCCCAGACATAGGCTCAAGCACTAGTGGTGCCATCAATTCTGTTTTTTTCCACAATGCTTCCCAACACAATTTTGACTTATGACACCCACCATTCTCTCAATGCAGTTACAGTTTTGGGAACAACAATGTCTGAGAGGTTTGCCCTGCAGGTGGTTTGCAGTTTCCTACATGTGTAGGATTTCAAAGCCAGTTGAAAAAAGGATGCTTTTACCTGTCACTGAGCAGCTCATCAGTGCTGTTAAACTCTCTTGGAACTGAAACTGCAGCAATGTTAATGTTTCTGCCCTACCCTCATTCCCAAACTCTCTCCAAGAAATGTTTGGGGCAGTGCTACTTGTTGAACAGCACAAACATACTGGAAACAACACTCACAATTTCATTGTTTAGCTGATTAAGCTCCAATGCCTGGCACAGTCCCTAATGCATACACACTGCCTTTGAGAATCTGGGGCTCAGTGCTTTCTGTAGAAAACTCATTTACTTTGCAATTAACCTCCCTGTTCACATTTACTGTCCCCCTTCCGCTGCTCTCACCAGTCACTTCTGAAAACCGAGTTCTCTCCACACCTGCCAGCTGTAATGCCTACAAGTCTTTGTTCACTGTCCTTCAGAGCAGAGGCAAGGTTTCACATTTTTGTTGTTTGTTCTCCTCACTGTGAAGCAGTGTACAATTGCAGTACTAAATCACTGTATTTGAGGGCTTGTTCTTAATATGCAGATCTTATCAAAATATATTAGTACCATCAAGTAGAAAATTGACACCTTTATGTTTCTTCAGATACCACATATCCTTTTTAACTCTGTGAGAGACTTGAACCCTACAATTTATCTTATAGTATGCTGTCATCAGAAGCATCAATCTTTTTAAGGCTTTCTAATGCCTAATGCCTACAGTCACCATCCTTATTAGCCACAGGTTAGAAGAATAAACATAGAGAAGTACCTTACAATGATAAAAAGAAACAATTTCTTTTGAATCATATAACTTGAGCAGACATGCCTTTTTCTGTAAGAAGAGGCTCAGAAGTCTTTGAGTATTTAAAACACTTCAGCATAAGGTGCTACAATTACTTAATCAGTTGTTACTCTTAAAAGACCATCAGGAAGCTCATTAGGATTTCCATAATGGCTCCCAGGCAAGCAGAAGGTCAAGATTTGAACTTTGCTTGAGCAGACATAGGAAGAAAGGCTGTCAGTGATTCATCAATTCATGGTGATCTCACATGCTGCTTATTTTTCCTATGCTAGGGAACATGATTTGATGTAGCTTGGGGTTGCTGAGTTTGGGATTTTTTTCTTTTTTTTTTTTTATAGAAGGTTATTGTACTGCCTGGTAAAATAATAAATCACAGCAGTTAAAATGGTTTTTTAAATTTCATATTTCAAGCACTTTTAAAATCATAATTTTGTTCTTCAAACAGTGCTAGTCAGAACATTAGGAAAAATATTACTAGAAGACATGTTTTGGGAAATGTTTGGGATAAGGAACTGTATTTTGGTGGAAGAAAACTGAAGTTTTCCTTATTACTGAAGTTTTCCTTATTACTGAAGTTTTCCTTATTACTGAAGTTTACAGATGAACTCCAGATTTTAAAAGAAAGGCCTTGAAAACTGTTTTCTACTGGAATATTTCTAAGTGTACATAATCAGTAATCCTCATTTGCTATAGCTTAAAGAGCAAGTCCTCGAGAATACACAGTGGAAACAAAACATTTTGCTGTAGATTTTAAGCACATTTTTCTGCCTTTGGTTTTTATTGACTGTGAAGATTATGCAAGCTCTGTTAAGTCATTCTGTAAACTTGTTTAAATCCCTTTCAAGGAAAGGAATTTTCTAACCTCTTCCAATTTGCTGTTTATAATGGTCTTTACTGATGAAAGCTGTCATATATGCAAATCAACATAAATATTTAAAGACTGATTCCACAACCCAGAGATATCAAATTCAATCACCTGCAACTTCAGTGATTCTGTAAGGTAAAGAAATAACAATATAAACAGCAGATAGCTGTCAAGAGAAAAAAAGAACCCAATGAATTTATTTTCTCTATTATCCTTTCCCCATTAAAAGCAATAACATGGCATTTGGATACAACCCTCTATTTCAAGTCATCATATCTTCTTTATATAATAAAAAGCCCAGTGCACAGATTTATTAATGTAGCCAAAGTGAAAGGCATACCTTTATCCACCAAGTGTTATCATTTTCAAATAAGACTTGTCCTCTAGGGAATAAATTTGAAGGCCATTTTTGTTTATTTTTCAAGAAGGGTTTACTTTTAAGATAAATAACCACAATATTGGGTCTGTATTTTTTAAGCTTAACTTATAAAAGATGCTTATTATAATGCTAAGCAATAAAACATGTCTATTTTGCAGTATATATACACAATAAGAATCTCCTGTTGCACATGGTATAGAATACACTAGTCATAAACAGGTCTTCAGCAGAAGATGAACAAAGTGTAAAATCAGTAAGTTTACATATTCAATACTTATTTCAATGTAATTTTTGGTTTATAGGATATGAATACATCTGCATAAAAGAACACAAATCTGTGATTTTTCTGTTATTAGTCATCACAAAAAATTATCACTCACTCCCAGAAAAAGAAGTTTTAAAAGTGATGTTTATTTGTGAATAAGCAGTGTCTCCAACATTGTTCCTTATATTGCCTCTTTTCTGTATTTAATAGCCAAGGATGTATTTATCATTCAAATGAAAATTGAAATCTTTTTATGTAGTACCAACCTGATTTTTCTTCATTTGTCTGACTAAACTATTTTTTCATATTGATTTTGCTGTCTTCTCTTTAAAGTGAAGTGTGTATTGAAACATTACAGAAGGGAAAAAATGCCAGTGTCCATCCTGTAGATGTATGGAACAAAAGGAGCCTTGGACTTCTATACAGGAAGAGCAGTATCACAGCTTTGTAAGGACAGCAGTTAAGCATTCAGACAGCTTGGAGAAGCTGCATATGTATTCAGTGACATTTACGGGATGTTTACTTATTATTTGGTACACACAAATGACTTGCATGCACATCACCTTGTGAGTTTGTTTCCTACCAGGACCTACACAATTATGTTTTTTAGTTTCTTTTCCTGAACTAGCCCTCAGTAGCTGTGTGACAGTTTCTGATCTGTGTCCATCAGACCAGGCAGCCACTCCCCGTGTCGATACCTCTATGCCTCAGCTGCTGTTTGCCACAGACCCGTGGCCATGTGGGTTGTGGGAATCCTGGATATTATGTTCCTACACCGTAATTCCTCCTGGCACAGAGGAGCCATCAGTGCAGCATCTGGAAGTAAGCAGAGCCTTTCCCAGGCTGAGGAATCCTTGTTATCATCCAGCCCACCGACCACTCACCTTAGCCAGCATTTGAACCACAACATTCACCAAGCAACTGATGCAAGGATCCTGCAGAGTCATTCTCTGTCTACCTGCAATGCATCACCAGAAGCTTCTTGCAAAGACAAGGGCTCAAGGGCAGGCTCAATACATCAAGATCATAGCTCAGTTTTTCAGTGTCTAACAAAGGGTGGCATACACACATTCTGCTCCTTCTTAGATCTCCCAATAAAATCAATAGTCAGAGTTTACACACCTCACAGAAGTCATACTTAAACTGAAAAATGTAATGACTAGCACATAAAAATGAAGATTGGTTTAGATGAACTGGTTACTTCTGGAACCCACAAAAGTGAATAAAATTAGAGCTATAAATATCTGAATATGAAAGCTTTTCTTTGAAAAAATACTCAGAACACCTTAATAATAAGAATTTGCATTTCTAGCAGACCCTCTGATCATAGTATTCATACAGATTTCATTTATATTTTTAACCCCAAAAATATAATCTAGCAAATATTTTGCTATCAAAGGGTGTATTTCAGGGAACTCTCTTCTTACACTTTCTAATCTAGTTTCCCAAGACTTCCTCACACACTGCAGTCTAAGTTGGAAATGAGGGCTGCAGATTTACAGCTGATTACAACTGAGAATGTTCTTAAAGACACCAAATACAGCTCTCCAGTTCAGTCTGAGCAGAATATTGATAGAATATATCTGTTGACACAAAAGCACTAAATCTGTTTCAGAATGTGTTCCAAGGAAAACATCAATTGAAAAATTGATATCAACTAGAGTTGATTAATGTATGAATTGTTTCAGAGCTGCATGCGGTCTCCCAGCAATAGTTCTCTTTCGTTACTTGAACCAGCTTGCCAATTATCATTATGCATAACTATGAAACTGGGACAAAATTTTGATGATGTTTACATCTTATCTAGTATGCACATAAATTTAGTCTAGTATTAAAAAAAAAAAAAAAAAGAATAAAGAAAAAACTGTCCTTAAAGTGCCTTTTGACTGGGCACAGAACAATACATTCTGCACAGTGAAGAGCATCTTCAGGTATATGTACCTACCCCATGACTAATCTTGATACTTGAGCCCAGCAGTTGATTGTACAAGACAAGCAGCGATGTGTGTCCACACAAAATACAAAAATCCAGGACTGAACTTTAGATATCTGGCTCTAATATTGCAGTAGCCATATCACCTCTGCAGATTATCAACATAAATCAAATAATTTCAGTACTCTTCATTCAGAGTTTGGAAGGTTCAAAGGCCAAGAGCAGAGCAGGTTGGATCTTCAAAAGAACAATCCTCACAACTGTCAGTGTGGATGCTGAAAGGTTTTAAAGGATCTTCTTATTGCTATTCAGATATGCTTATAGGCATAGACTGCTGAATGCACATATGTTTACAAAATGGCTAATTCTCCAGTGAACACTGCTTAATTCTTGGGAGGGTCAAACTGGATTTTAATGGCACTGCATGTCACATTAGGAACTCTGGTTCCTGCACGTGCATGCATACATCTGTACTTCTTTTTAACATTAACTTGAGATTGTAATAAATTTAATTTGATGTTTTATGTAAGTTATTCCTAAACCATTTTTTTACCATGGTAGGTGTACAAAACTTAGATAGTAAGATCCTAACTCTTGAGCTCTAAACGAGGGTCTACAGCTTCTGCTCTGTTTTGCAACAAATGCAATACACTGTTTTTTGTGGATAGACACATAAAGCAGTAAAACTAGACTTCTCACAGTGTAGAACATTGACATTTTAAAATAAAAGTACTGCAGCAGGCAGATAAAACATTTTGAATGCCTATTTTTTCCACAGGAAAGTCAACATTTTCCCTAGGACAAGTGAGTAAAATTACATTTGCAGGTAATGATTGAGTCTTCTAAAGGGATCAGTTGTGTCATAATAAAAAGACTTACAAAGGTTCTTCATGCTAAATGGAAAAAAAAAAAAAAAAAAACAAACCCAAAACCAAAATGAAGCAAACAACAAAAAACCCCAAACCAAACCAAACAAACACACACAAAACCAAACCAAAACAAACAAAAACCAACAAAAAAGTGCAAAAAACCCACCAATAAAAAAAAAATAAATAAAAAACAAGCTAAAAAGCCCCAAGCCTTGCAGCCAAAGGCTATACAGTCCACTAGAAAAACTGAAGTAGGGAAAAATGCCTACATTCTGGCCAGCCTTTAAAAGCTTTCTTTTCCTTCTCCATTTAGGTACTTTTTACAGGGGACTTTTGCAAAGCTTTTGTAGGGAATAAGTAGATTCAGATGATGATTTTTTTTTTTTGACCACAGTTTTCTTTTCAAGGAATCTAATCTCACATGCAAGCATTTGCATAAATGAAGTTACTCAGTTTATTTAGTTGTAAAGTGGTCAAAACAAAGCATTCATTTAGACAGAGGAAGGAACTGGAGCATCTTCCCCAGCAAGCAAGTGAATACCATGGACAGCACACTTGGGCAAGAGTCCAGAAAACAGGGCTGAACAGGCAGAGGAACAGCCTTTAAAGCTTAGAGCCTGGGTAACAGCTCAAACCACCATCCAAGGGAGCACCCGTTTCACAATTACCAGGTCTCTACATTTATTTTCAAGTTTGTACACAGCTCAGAATTAAAAAAATAAAAAATAAAATAAGAAAACCCACTAAACTGCTGTGCTCTGGGTGAGTAAAATACATATGAACTGAAAGTGAGAATGTAAATGAATGTAGTGGCAATAATTCTGGAACTAATGGACAAACAAGCATTGCCAAATGCAAAATAACAGATAAATTGATATGGGTTTACGAACTCAATTGAGGGACCAATAAAAATACAAGACTACTGGAGAGGTGCTGTCAGACATAAAGCACCTGTTTAACATTACTGCTAATTGTAGATGAAGGAAATGGCCCCAGAAGAAATTGGTTGAAGATTATTAAATTTAATTGCAATGCTATATACAAATTTCTACACACTCACTGAATTAGAATCAAAATTGCTCAGAAGTGATAAGATTCCACAAAACCAGGTTTAAATACAAGGCGTGAGCAGCAAGGCTACATGTGGCAAAAAGCACATTCCCATTTTTTGAAAGTTCTTTCTTCCTCTCACATGTTGCAGAACTACACAAAAAGCACCATAATAGGAACCATGAAATCAGGAAATAAGGTCACTGTAAGGTGGAGTGTGGGCTGCAGGAATGCTCATATTCTTCAGCACAGTGGAGGCAGGAGGGCTGGTAGGAAACACACTCAGCCCACTCTGAGACACAAAGTGCCAGGAATCAATGAGATCAGAAACAGTTAGCAGGAGTGCCTGCCCTTGGTTTGTGTAAGGCAAATACCTCTGTAAGCCAGCTCCAAGCCTTCAGAAGAGTGCACAGAATCCCCCCTGGCAGGCAGCCTATTTTGCTGGAGGCAGCTGCCAGAGACTTTTGGCACAGAAAAGAGAAAGTACAATTTTCCATCTTCTTCACGATTTCTCCCCTTTTTCCTTTCCAAAAAATTTTGTTAGTGCAGTTGGGGTTTTTCTCCCCTTTCCTTTTGTAGGACTATTTATTAGAGTTGCTGGTTTATTATCACCCCCTTTATACTCTATTTCCTAACTTAAATTTTACTTTTCATGTATTTTCCTTGTAATGCTCCAGCATACCCTTCCTCTCTGCTTTCAGTGCTGTTGACAGTGCAGTCACAGTGCTAAAGGATGACTTGCTTGCAGTCAGAAATGCATAAGTTTTTTGGCCTTCCAGTAATTACCCAGGTATATGGTGGCTCCTCCTTTAACCTGCTGTCACCTAAACCCTATTTCACATGGTATGCATGCACCATGTCTAGCCTTTAAATTGCTTTCTGACAACTGTGCTTGGCACAGGTTTGCCACTGGCTGGTGGCAAACACAACACTGTCACTTTGTGGCAGACTTGGTTATGCCAGTGTTTATAGCATTGCTCTCAGGCAGACAGAGACTGCTGCCCATGCCGTGTCCCTCCTGTTCTCTATTTACATTAATTCAGTCCTCAGGCTCACTTAAGTTTTCAAAGTTTCCAAGTGCCTTGTGTTGTTGTCTGCTTCAGAGAGTGCTAAGGTGCTACTCAGTCCTGGTTATATTTGCTTTAGTGCTAAAACAGCTTGCTTATGGCTCAGTATTAACTAAACTGTCTTATTTTCAAGTACCTGTAATGTGCTTAATTAGAACTGCCGGAGCAGCCTCTGGACATGGGGTGAGAGCTGTGCTTTTTTAAAGGTAACTCTGGGTAACAGAAAAGCCCTTCCTGCCCCCAACAACCCAAAGAACTCAGGCAAGCACAGAGTGCAATGGAGCAGCTGCTTGACAGCTTTATTTGAAAACAGCTTAGAGAAGTACATGAAAAATACTGCATTCAGCTGAAGCTGCAGGGAACAACGGAAGAAAAATAATTAGCCAAACCAGAAATTGGCTAAGGCACTGGGTCTTCTGAGCCTTCTATTTCCTTCAAAATTCAAAGGGATCTTTAAATACTGAGTAGTAAACTAGACTTTGTTTATATCTTATCTTAAAAAGCCACAGGAAGAACAGTGTACCCTAATAACTTCCTTGGCTTAGAAATGATTCAGAAGCAAGGGGGCCATCTGCTGAATTCCCAGTACCATTTTCTGCTGCATCCTGGAAGTTTCATTAAAAGTTTTGCAGGCAAGTCCTTTTCAGTGCCAGCTTTGCCAGGCTTGTGAAGCATGGCAGAAAACCTCTGAGCAGGTTGGTCTGTAGGTCAGTATGACAGCATTATCTATCATGACTTCAAAAAGTAAAATCAGTACACTGATCAATGTAATCTATTCATGACTCAAAAATCCTGTAGGCAATATCATCACTCTGAAATGTAAGTAATATCTCTGTATCATAATAAATTTCCTTAAACAGCAATTTTCAGAGACAGAAAATTTGCTTATAATATGCTCCTGAATATAACTTTTCAGATAAAATATAAAAGCTCAAAGCACAGAATCAGCTGTGCTTTAAAATAAGCAGTTTCCTTCATTGGCTTACTGTCCTTAGTAATGTTGGTATCATGTTCAAACTCAGCATTTCCTTCCCCATGTAACTCCATCAGACTCCACTGATAAAGGATTCACTGGTGACTGCTTCTAATTCCACTCTTTCTGAATTCATCACCCCTAACTTCACAACAGTCATAGCTAGTCCCTTCTCCAATATGTAAAAGTGGGCAAAGGCAAGGTAAAATTTTTAAAGGATTTTATGACTACATCACGACAAATCCATTATGTACCCAGAGTGTGTTATCCTTGTAGTTCTACGTACCTTGTTCTTGTACAAACTGCTACAGCTAAAGGTCTCTCTGCATACCAGGAAGAAGGACCAGAATTATTTCTGGTACAATAATAGCAAAATATGCTAAATAAATACTACATAAACACCCAGACTGAAAAATTCCTTGTTCATAAAACCATGAAATCTGATAAAGGTATTTAAAATATTCACCACTGTTCTCATTTCTTAAAGCATAGCCTTAAGTCTACTGACATTTCATGGTCTGTTAATGCAGAACACTTTAAATATAAAAAGGTACATGTTATCCATTAAAGGCTACGTAGTCTCATGCATAAGATCACTCATAGTGTACAAACAGAAGATTGTTTAATGGTACAAATGAGAAAATCAAATCTTCAAGGCTGCTTCCAATTCAACATTTTAAAAATGACTCTAAGACATAACTTGTATCTTTCAAAGTTATAATCAGGAGGGATTAAATAAAAGCACACCACAGGGAATACAAATAAATGCCACTTGCCTAAGACTTCCTTCTTAAGTATAAGAAGAGGTCCCAAGTTTAACTCAATAGTTGGAGAGTTTGTTTGCATTGTGTAGGGAATTTTTCATGTAAAAAGCATAGTAAAAAACCAATTTTACTACCTCAGTCGATACTAAATCTCAATATGCATGACTCCCACATCCATAATGCAAAATGTATCCAGAGGTGTTTTTTGCTGTTCACTGTTACCAACTTTATGCACGTTGATAAGGAAGAAGGATATGGTCTGGAAAGTTATAAATTTGTAGGCACATGCAAATTACTCACTGCTTTCAGTAGAGTTTAATTACCCTCTGTGCCAACTGAGAATCCTTTATTTATCTCCTAAAATCTGAACTTCCGTATCAAAATATGAAAATAGCCTATTATAAACCAATAGTAAATTCAAAATATCAAACACATGAAAAAGTTACAGAGCTACAATTACCCAGCATTAATAAAACTTTATCATGCACATTTACTCCCATGAGCTGTCCAACACTCCCTCTCCAAAGGGCTTAGCCTATGACCTCAAAAGCCTGACTAGCTTCAGAGTTGCCACTAAAAAGGCAAAAGAAAACAAAGAAAAATTAAAAAAAATAAATATATGTAGAGAAATAAAAATCTTCCCTCAAGAATTCAGAATGAAAGCTAAGGATTGCTAAAATTTAGTTATTTCTGTAGAAATGGCCCCAAAACATATAAAACAGCAACTCCTGGTAACACAAATTTAGGAAACAAGATGTTCTGTCTTAGTGAAAAGCAATACCAAGTGTCCTTGCTACTTTTTTCAAACTCTGGAAATCTCACATGAAAGAGCATTTCTATACAGTGAAAGAGACTTGAGATTAATTTTCAACTTCATAGCTTTTTCCCTTTTCCACTAAACCCTAGATGGTTGGCTTAAGACTAAAATGGTTCAATTTAAAACAAAATCCTTTAAAAAAAATACATCTTTAAAGAATAAGGAACATCAATTTTCATTGGTCTTCTTCCCTGTTACTAACATATTAACAAAAATTACTCCCACCTGGTAGCACAACTATGACTATTTGTTAGTGGAACTGTGTTTAAAATTATGATTTGTTAATGGAGTCAGACAAATTTATTTCATGAAGTATTTAGATGGAAAGGAGTGGTGTGCATACTCACTAGGCAGTTAGAAAGGGAAAGAAATTGGAAAATGAAGGATTTGGAACATAATATTCAGAGAGTAGTATCTTCCCAGGCTTCCGATACTACTCGACTTGAACATCAGTTGTTAAAGTTCTACTAAATCAGAAGTATTTACAATCAAGCTTGTTCCCATTTTAGATGTTTGAGATCTTTTTTTCCTTTTGACCTAATTTTGAACAGAGATCTCAGTAAATGTTGCCTGCATTTCAAGGCAGTCCACACATGATAGTGGAAAGTGGATCAGCTCCATGTGTCAAAGAACACAAGCGCAGCTCAGTCAATGACCGATCGATGATATCTGTGGTGCACTTGTGTTATATTGCACACGACAGGCACAGCAGTACAAGGGAAGGACTTGCAGGTGCTCTATCACAGTGCTAGTGCACAACACAGAAGGGATTTTGGCAGCATAGTGAAATATTTGCCATTTTTCATCATTGGAAGTCAAGAAAGAGGAAAGCAGACTTTAGTTCCCGTAAGGTATTTAGGGTGCAGGTGTGTTGCAGGGCACAACCTGGCATTGCCAAAGCCCAGGGAATCCCACCGGTGTGCTCAAGGTGTCCCTGGTACTCGTGCAAGGCCGGGTCGGCGGGTGGCAGGTCCGTACCTCTCCGTGTGTCACACACTGACACCCGGCACGGTGACGGAAAGTTCGGTGGCGGTTACGGAGGAGGTTACGATGCCACAACCACGGCGGGGAGGCGGAGGAGAGGCAGCAGGGCATCGTCGCCTCCTGGGCACCTGCGCTCGGCGGCCTCCCCGGCCCCCGCTGCCCCCGACAGCAAAGGACTCCTGTTCGCCCCTACGAAACGCCTTTAGCGACTCACGGACACCGTCTAGGGCGCTCGACGGGTCTGCAGTCTCCGCAGGACCGCCCCAAACTTCACGCGTGTTCTACCTAGATGTCGGTCTCGACAGGTAGTTCACAACGCGCCTCAGACAAACTCGCAAGTGCATTTTTTGCAGACGAGTCCACAAGGACGATCGCTTCCCTCCTCCGCGTCAAAACCTTGGACAAGGTACTAAACCGCGACACCTGGAGCCGATACGGCGCCTTCCCCTCTACCAGCCTCCAACTTCTCACCAAAGCGTCAGAAATTAACCTGTCCCTGGGCACGAGCCCGAGACGCGGTCCACGGATAACCCCGGCTAAGCCGTAGCCCCCCCGCCCCACTGCCGAGCGCCAGCACCGCCCCCATCCCGTCCCTGCGGCCACTCGCAGGCAGCCGCCGACGGAGAAACTTTTCTGAGCCGCCCGGCGAGGCAGCGCCCACACCGGGGCCCCGCAGAGCGGGACCGAGCCGGAGCCCACGCCCCACGCCCCCCGCAGCCGCGCCGCGCCGGCCGCCCCCAGCGTGGGCATCCGCCCGCACCGCTCCTACCGTGCGGGGGGCAAGTGAGGGAGGGAGCGAGGAGGTGGCAGTTACCGGCGAGCGAGCGCCCTTCTTGCAGAGCGGTCCCCTGAAGACGCCTTTGATGCCGCGGTAGTGCCCGTTGCTGAGGTGCCGGGAGCTGATGACCAGGTAGCACGCCATGCGGGCCCCCCGGGCGGGCGGGCGCGGGGTGGGAGGGCAGCCCGGCTCCTCCGCGGCGGCGGTGCGAGCTCCGCCGGAGCAGAAGCCCGCATGAAGGAGCGGGCGGAACCGCAGCAGCGATCTCCCTGCTCCCGTCTCATCCAGCGCCCGGGTGAGCGCTGCCAGCAGCAGGATGCACTGAAGGCGGCGGCAGCCAGAGCACATCTGAGGGAGCGCGGAGGCCAGTCCGCATGCTGCTCCGCGGGTGGGAGACGGGCCGGGGAGAAGAAGGGCAGAGCGCAACTTGCACAGTCCGCCGCTGCTACGGCCCTTCCTCCTCTCCCTCCTCCTCCTCAGACCAGGCCACCCGTAGCCGACATGCGGAGGGGAGTTTCTCCGCGGCAGCTGGAGCGGCGGCTGCTCCCCATGGCTGTCCCCAGCGCCGGGCTGGGCGGTGGATGCAGCCGGCCGCCGCGCACAGTCCTCGCCACCCCACTCCTCCCGTACGGCCGCCGCAGTCGGCGCTGCGCCTCGCCTCACCTCCGCCGGCGGGGGGGGGAGGCGGTGCGAGGGGGGCGGAGGAGGGGTAGGGCCGGAGCGGGGGCGGCGGCGGGTGGAAGGACATTGCCCCTCGCCGCCTCGGGGAGGGGAACAACGCCGTCAACCCCGGGCGGAGCGGCCGGGAAAGGGGAGAAGGCAGCGGAGTGCTCTGACCGCCCTCCTTCTCTTCGCCCAACTTTCCCGTCCCCGCCCGCCTCTGGCTGCGCTTCCACCTGTCCCCGGCATCCTTTCACCTTCCTTCCCCTCCGCTGTCCCGTGGGCTGTCCCGGGCAGGGGACGTGCACGCCACGGACACTCGGCCTCCGGGCGCGGTGCCGGGAAGCGCCGCTGCGCCGGCTAGGAGCCCGGGCTGGCCCCGGACTGCGGTGGGGCTGCGCGCATCTGCCAGGCTGCCTGGACATCCCCCGGCTTGTCTCCATCGTCCCCCCTGAAAGTGCGTGAATTTAGCTGCGTGGCGTCATTTACCACCTCAGTGATTTACACAGAATCGCAGGTATGAAAATGTTCCCCAGTAAATAGCTGGAACAGGTTGTTCCTCTCCCCTTCTGCAAGACGGAGGTGCGAGGTACCTCAGACCCACTTGTGCAGACTCAGTTTCTTCTCATCAGGTCACAAGTATCATGTCTGCTCTGCTGCTTGCTAAGTCGATAAAATAAATCAATATATCACACGGCCTGCAGATCATTCATTTCTTCGAAGTAGATTGCATTAAACTGTAGATAAGAATTGTTTCTGTTTTTTCACTTAATCTTCTAAAAGCATATGCTTTCAGCTATTTAATGAATGAAACTGATAAGCCACAATCATTCTAATTTTAGATTCTCAAGAGGTTTTTTTCTGTGAACCTAATGAAAATAAAAGGAAAATCTCACACAGTCCACCAAACTGGATCAAAGAGATCATGACAAATCAAATGTTATTTTTTGACTGTTTATGTAACTTGGTGTTGCACACTCCTAGTATGCAGTATCGTACAGTGTTTCACATACCATATGAAGTTTTACTACATGTGTGTATATGTACATATATAAAATCATCAAATATATTATTGTGTATTTTATTAATAAATATATTAACAATGTTATAAAGAAAACACAATAATTCTGAATTTTGAATAACCAAAGGTGGAAGCAATGTATTAAGAACATCCATATGTTAACTATCATACAGTGTTTTGCAATATAAAAACCTTTTAGATGGGGGTCAAATTAAGCTGGTAAAATTGAGGCGTGAAATAAATGAAAGGAAACTCTTTGCATTATGTGTGTTTGAGCTGTGGGACTCTTTGCCAAAGGGTGTTGTGGATCATAGATTAAACAGTCCCATGAATCAGTACAGATCAGGCTTTGAAGCCTGGTAGTAATACAATGCCTGTAAAAAAACCTCTGGAGGACTTTTCTGAAGAAAGAAATTGCATTGTAAAGTGGAGAAATTGTGATACCGTACTGATAAAAAAAACAGTCCACTGTTAATTTGGTAGTGAAAAGGAGCTTTTATGATTTCCTCCTACAAGTCACAGAAGTCACAGCTATGTGAGTGACTTGAAATTTATTCTTGTTGGCATATGTATTTTCAGTTCTTCCTGAAATAATTCCTCTGCAAGCCTGTTAAAAGTATTATCTTCACTTTGAATTTTGGTCTGCAGCTTCACTTTGTGACTCTGCACTGAATATGTATCTGGAAGTAAAGACAAGCACCTTTTCTCTTTGCAATGAAATGAACTTCCAAAAACTTTGCTTCTCTATGATGCAGCTGTTGTTTCTCAGAATAAAAACAGAATGAGAATTTACATCTCATCTCAACAACTTGCATTAGAGGTGTCCATTCCTTTTCTGTTGTGAAGAGACATGAAAAGTCCTTTGCTCCATGAGGCTGCTGATGCTATGTTACAAGGTGAGGGAGGAGAGGGTGCAGAGGACCCAGGCCATGTGCATAGGCTGGAGATGCATGATGGTGTGTGGCAGCCATGTAGTCAGACTGGCCATGTCACCGGCAGAGGAGATTCAGCATAAGCTGAAATGGTGCAAGTGCTTTGCTGTAGATTTAAAGGACACTACTTTCCTCTTTAAACTTACAGAGTCTTCCCCAGCTCATTTACTAGTATTGTGTGAAACAGAATTTATTTTCCCCTGAGTAGACTGCACAATATTCATTTTATCCTGCTGAGGAGGATGATGTGCTCAATTGACCCTGCTGTGAAAAGTAGAAGTCATTTTGGGCTCCCTTCACTTTGCAAACTCAGGGGAATAGTTACCATGACCACCAATCTAATTTATAAATAATCTGTAGGACGCAAGCCTGAGAAAATGAGATTAAGTGTTGTCAAATTGAATGGTTAGTTATTAATTATATCACTCCCCGAACATTCCCCAAAGTCTCTGGAGATGCAGCACCTTCTTGTCTTTCATCACAGGTCATATAGAAATATGAGCCTTAACTATTAGTACTTTCATCTGGGTCCAATACTTCACTACCTCTAGATCTCATAAAGTAATTTTCAGCTGAGCACAGTGGATGTAAAATACAACCTTTCAGAACATTATGCTTTCTTTGCAGAAGTGTTAGTGATTTTCAAGATGCAAGGAAGTAAGAGAAGCAGGCCAGCTATCACTAAGAGATGATGATTAGAGTAATGAAAGGTTCTCCATTCATCCATCCTCTCAGTTTACAAACTTTTTTATTGTTAATATAGATTACTTAGCATTTATTGTGCCCTCCCCAAAAACTCTGTAAGCGTTTTCTAATTATTCTTTGTAGGGATTGTCCTTATTGTCCAATGCAGGGTCTAAATTAAATATCCAGCCTAGATATGAGGATACTAGTTCTGATATAAATATTCTCTGACCATCAGAACTATATTAATGCAGTCATATTAATTTTAATGGTTAATTCATATGTTTCTTTGCAGCATTCGACAGTACTGTGTAGACATACCCATAAAACCTTGTCTGCCTTGTGAATTTTATTTTAATTGTAATTCAAGTGTTGCTCCTGATCTGAGTTCCACCCGCACACAAAGTCCATTCACTGATATTCTCTGCTGTATAGACAAAAACTACAGTTAGCATGATTTTCCAGCTTACTAACCTAAGCATCCCTCTGTGTGGGTACAGGCTAGATCTGCTTAAGGGCCTGAGTTCTAAAATGTTTTCCACAATCCCTTTGCTGTGCCTAGAAAGAACAAAGACAACCTTCCCCATGCCTCCAGATAGGAGAAAATTCAGAGTGCAAAGCATCTCCTGGCCCTACACCTCTAGAAATTTTATTTTCACAATCAAACAAGGACAGAAGGTGTGTAGACACACAGCTTGAGTACTGTTTACGGTCTGATTATTCTCAATTAAATTAATTTAACATGTTTTCCAATGTAGAAGAACCCAAATTAGCCCTACAGTAAAATCATACTCTAATATGGATGTGATTTTTACAGGTCTTCCCCACAGTAGAGAGGGAGGGAAGGAAGAGGGGGAAATCAACACCTTGGCAAGACAATTCATGTATAAAAACACAATTAAGTTCCTGACATATAACAGAAACGTCTTAGTAGCTTTACAGTATATTCGGACATAAAGGAGATTTTAAAGCTATCAATTAAGTCCTGGAAAGATACGTGCAGCTCTTTGGATTATAATGGCCTAAACTACATTTCCCTTCACTCTGTTTCCCTAAATCACATATCCAGCCTCTCACTCATCTCCATCCCAGTGGTCCATAGCTACAGCTAATTCCTCTGGGTTCACATGAAAAGTGAACTCCTGCCCCATTGAAACCAGTGACACTTTTTAAGGGTGACAGAATCAGAGTTTCTTCAGAAATGTTCAACTGTAAAGTATGTTGATGTATGGTAAAAAACCTTAAATGTATGATTACGTTACTTGTCCTGTTTCTCTACTTAAATAAATCATCTAGTATCCCAAAAGAGTCATAATTATCCGAAAGTGAGAACCATTTATTAGAAATAGTCAACATTTCTGTGGATCACATGAATAAATTTTAGTCTGAATGTTTCATTTATTTTTCTTAATAAGCCATATTTTGGTGAACATTTTGTGAAGTTTCATCCTGGTGAATGTAAAAAATATAAGGTAAGCTGGTCTGCATAAAGCTTTGTTTTGTTTTCAGTGAAATGGCAGCTTCAAACCTCTGGGTTTTTTTCCCCTGAATCTTGAAGTACAACAATTATATTTTTTCCTGAAATAAGTAATAGAAAAATCTTCATTGTATCTGTCTTTATTTCATAAAATAATTTAGAGTATTTTAGTCCTTTCGTATTTTATTCCATTTGAAGTAATCATAACACTGTTTATCCAAACATCTTTAATCCCAGGCTATTTTAACCTAAATAGTTACATTTGTCTTTCAAATCACTTATGTAAGCAGCTTTCTGTTACACAGAAGTTGAATCTGTCAAAGTTTATACGCTTAAAGCATTGATGGTTAAGTTATTCTACTCTCTAGTCCATGCAGAATCAATGACATCGTTTTACTTTGGATGGAGCTTTTTGGAACATCTTAATTACTGAAAAGTCACTTTATAGTCTACAGCTTGCTAATAATTCTGCAGCCAGCAAACACAGCATGGTGGTCAAACCAAAGTGCGTGTGTCTACATCAGTGAAGAGCTGTAAATCATGCCCTACTTTCCATATAGGCTCATGCACCACTGGTTTTAAGAAAGTCGTATCGTTGAACAAGAATCTCATTCTCACTCATGATTCATCCTTACTCTAACTTTACTTAGATACACCTTTTATGTGACATTCAGCAGCCCCTCTGTATTACTTTCTCTATCACTAAAAAAACAATATAATGTTTCCTTTGGAGTTATTGTGAGAATTACTTGATACTTTCACTACAGTCATAAAGAAGAATGCTAAGTATTACTAGTACTGGGCTATAAGGAAAACTGCTAATTTCATTAAAATATGCAATAAATCTATTATTTTCAGAAGGTTGCTGGACATGCCATTTACTTAAATTCATAGATCTGTTATGTGAATAGGATATTACCCTGTATTTACAAGAGCTCAGTATCTCCAGAGTATGTGTCCAATGATGTAAATATATGTTCCATTGTCTATTCAGAAATAGTATCCATTGGTTTATTCTTATTGTTAGCTATAATCTTCACCTATATTAGGATGGATATAGAAAGAATGACAAGTAGCTACTGTTATGAAAATTATATAGCAGAACACCAATTCTATTTTAGTAGCAAATCCTTTTCTTCAGGCAGATGATATATGGAAGAGAAGAAGATGTAGCAGTGTTTTCATGCACTTGCCAATTTATTATGTTTGCATAAATATTTAATACATCAATCTCTTTCTAAAGGAAGAATATGGTCTGCATTTCAAATCTTGTAGTTTTGTTAGATTTTCTTTCTGCTAAATCCTACCAAAATTTTAATTAAATGCCAGACATCCACAAGACAGGTGAGTTGTGGTTTCTGTCGCTTGTTGATGGTCATCAGACTGATCTCCTGAGTTAGCACTGTATGTGCTAGTGGTTTTAAAATCTAAAAGGTGAGTAAAGTTACTGCATTTTTGTTTTTAGGTGTTGCATCCCGAGTTTTGGGTTCAGATTAGGGGTTTTGATATGTATTACTTAGCCAGTTCTGGGTATCCCGTTGTACACCCCTGTTCCCCCCGTGGTGTCCAGCTCCGGATCAACTCCAGCAACCACCCCCTGCTCCTTCCTGAGACTTCCCTGTCAGTTACCCCATCCCTGCAACCCCATTCGCCCCGGAGCCCCGTGTCCGCCCCTGTTGCGTCCCCGTTGGTCACCCCAGTCCACGTTACTCCCTCATAGCCTGCCCCCAGTGGGCGAGGGGGGCTTGCACCTCCCTCGGCCCGCCCCCTATAAAACCCCATTCCATTCTTTGTTCACCACCATTTTGTCCACACGGCGTTGGAGAGCAGCAGTGTTTCTCCATCGCAGCTCCACGCGCCAATAAAAACTCTCCAGCCAACCACGTGGACAGAGTGGACGGTTCCTTACTTCTTTGTCTTGCCCCTTGTGCCCGGCAGCAGAACACAGCCAGCCCACCCCGGTGCGCGGAGCGCAGAAGCACCCGGAAGCAAGCGGCAGCCCAAGTCCCGCCGAGAAGCAGCGCCATCCCAGGCTCTCTAGAGCTGCACAGGGCCGGGGAAAAGAACTCAACATCGCAATTAGGGATCAGAATTTAATATTAACTGAAAAACAGATATCTTGAAATTATTTTAAAATAATACAAAGTGATAGAAAATACTGCCTAAACTCTCCATAGTTACCCATGATATCCACAGTCAGTGAGGCTGCCAGCATATGCTTCAGCCACAGTATTAGTTGCAATAACTAACATAACCACAGCTGTCAATCCCTTTTCCAACTCATTTAATTCAAGGAGAGCTCCAAGGACAACAGTAATGAAGCAGCCTGGAAACAGGAGAGGATGCTCATTGCAAAGGAATGATGAAGGTAGCTTCCATCGAGTGGTTATTTCCATTCACATCTCCTTACCCCCAGTACTGTCTGCAAAAGTATTTTATCCTACACTTCCACAAGTAACATTCTTACATGCTTGACCTGCTGTGTATGAATTCACACAACACCTCAGTGATATCCACAGACAATTCCAGCTGGGCAGGTTGCTATCACTGTTTTTGTCTGGCGCAAGCATTGCCATGTCACCCAGAAACTGTCAGCACATATGTGTTACTTTTTAATCTGGCTCCATCTTCAGCCTTTGAAATCTATCAATTGGCATAAGATCATGTTGAGTTTACAAAGGACTCTCAAGTCACATTTCCCGAGAGGAAAACTCATATTGCTTTTTATGAAGTAAAAGAGAATTCCCTTTTCCTTGGGAAAAGAGGGTCAAGCAGGAATTGTGAGATGTCACACAAGTTGGATAAAGATCAGTGATCTGGGAGCTCTATAAATTCTCATAATAAGAAGTAAGTGACAAGTGACTACAACTATCTTCTCCATGTAGAGGGCCACTTAGTATGGTAGTTCACTAAGCCATTCCACATACAACCAAAAAAAAAAAAAAAAAAAAAAAAGGAGAAAGCAGCTCTTTTGCAAAACTTCAGAGGAAATAAATAGATTTAAGTTCTGCTAAACTGTCACAAATAAAATACATTGGTTTTATATATTTATATTTATATTTTTATTTTTATTTATTTTTATTTCATATGCATTTTTATAGATATATAATAATGGAATAATACAGATATCTAAATACTTTAAATGTCAACACCTATACCAACATATTTCCCATGCTGTTTTTCTTTTTCCACACGTCAGCAAAGCAACAATTTATTCTATTATTTTAGGGAGCTTAGTGACAGGGAAGTGATTTAGCAGTCTTCAGTAAAGCAGTACAGAACTTGAGTCTGAGCTGTTCACACACATTAAACCACTGTACTACCTAAGGTATCCCAGATCTTCATGTTTCCATGAAAGTATTTACTATGCACTGCCACAAGATCACCCTGTTAGTTCTGTGTATATCCTATTGCCAGTATTTCGTCATCTGTCCATATTAATACTTCAGCAGGCAACCTTTAAAAAGGCTCTAAAGAAACTGATATGAAAGATGCAGGAGAAATTTCAAACTGACAGCATTTGTCAGCTGAAATTCTCTGGAACTCAGGAGTCCATCATGTTATTAGGTATCTATGAAGCAATAGTACTTTTGCCTACATACTTCCTCTAAAATACAAAAATACACCAATAAATTTTTGAGTGTATTATGGCCTAGTTTTGTTCCTTAATAAGTTTAAATATTTCAAGAATTCTGTAAAATCCATTCAAGTAGTAGCAAAATTTATTTGTACCTTTAAGAAAATGGCTAATACTGTTGTAATCACATGAATTTCAGTGATAATTAATAATAGAGAAAGGAAATATGAAGTAAAATCAAAAGGTGAAGTTCACTCCTTAGTAAAAAGCTAGCACAAGAATTGCACATCTCCTTCTTCCCCCATGGTATCTCCTAAACTGTCTCAGGGGCTTGCTGGCACCTGCAGAGATATGAATGTCGTCTGATTTCTCCAAAGTATGGTATCTAGCAACTTGCTTGTGGCCAAAAATGTCAAGAGTTTTCTGTGCAGAAGTAAAATAGATGTTTGTTTCAAATATAAATTCAGTCTCTATTTTTGCAGTCATTTGGTGTTCTAATTATAACAATCTAATTTGCAAACAACACATGCTGAGGTTTGGCAGCAAATTTCTGATGAAACACAAATTTTAATTACGTACAGTTCTAATACAGTGAGCACTGCAGCATTTTTGTCATCTTTGAAATGGTAACAAAATGTAAAAAAAGTTTTTTGAAATATGAGCATGAAGGTAATGAGATCAATAAATGTCAGCTAGAAAAAATAATCACAACTCTAGAGACTCACTAACCTTTCTACAAATTCCAGAAATAATAGACTAGCCTGGATGAAGAATCTTTAACAATGGGAAACAGATACCATTATAAGGGGGAAGCGAGCCAAAAACTGCTGAATAATACCAGAAGCATTGCCTTTTAAGTAAATGAGAGAAAAACAGTCAATATTTTTGCTTTCCCTCCTGTGATCCTCACCAATGTACTTTCCTTCGCACCTTCTGTTTTTGAGAGTGAAATACAGTACAAACACATATGTAAACCCAGAGCAGAAATGTGAAGTGTGCCATAAAGTGCAGTAGTGATTGTGGCTTTCCAAACTGATGGCCTGATCCTTTTTTCGGTCAGACAAGAATGTAACAACATTCACTGACCTCTATATAAATTCCAGATACTTAACACTCCAAAGATTTGGTGGTTTATGGTTTCTAGATATAATTTATGCAAACCCAGAGCTTAAGCATGAATTAATTCAAGACAAGAAAATTTGTGTGCTGTGTTTTCATGTCTCTTGGTAGAATCTAACTTCTGTAAGAGAAAAGATATTTCAAATGTGAACAATTAAGTAATATTTGAAAGGATAATGTTGGTATTTTAATTTTTTTTTAATTAAAAATACAAGAGACATTGAACCTGAGGTGAAAATGGAAGAGAATAAAATACTTTGTCAAATCCATCCAGATGGGGATTTTTTTTTTTGAATGACGCATACAATTTTCCTGAAAACATATAAACATTTCATGAAGGTTATGCAAAATGCACTAAGGATTTATGCATATAAAAAACTTATTTTAGGTAAATTGACTTCTAAAAAAGGGGCGTAGACATAGCATGCAAACCAATTTGTATTTTATCATGATTTTTTCCCCCCAAGCATTGACTAAACATTTTTGGATGTAGATATAAAAAAAAAATGGTGGGCTGAGATTGGGATCCAGTCATTAGAGTTCACTCAGCAAATGTGTACCATTTTTTAAATGATGATTTTCAAATGGTAACACTGGTGTGAAACCAGCTGGAGATATTAGCAGTTTACATTTCGTCATCCAGGTGCTAATCTGAAGTAATAAATGCAAAAGAGCTCCATGTAGAACATACAAAGTATTGCAAAGTCACCATTAACTTTTATGATCAAGTTTCTACTTTCTATCATTCTGTATGTCCTGCTAAAATTAAAGGAACTGAAGAACCAAAGTGCTTTGAAATTCTGTCTCATTACACACACACATTTTCTTCTTTGTTGTATTTCAAACTGCTCTTTTGAATCTGTTCATTTCTGTATGTGTGCATATAACCTTTTTTACATGTAACATTTTACATATATTCACATGTATATAGTATTTTACATATTTAAATATGTTTATGTAATATTTTGCAGGACTGGAGTTCCTAGAGGTAAATAGCTCTACTGCTAGCATGTAACCTAATATAAAGTAGCAGATGTGATGACAGCCTGGTTTTTTTTTCTTTCTCAGCACAGAGCTAAAAAATGTGCATTATGAAGGCTGGTTGTTGAGGGCCACTCCAGGAGCAGAAACCAGATTTCAAGTCTGTTTTGTTGAACAGGACTTAGATTAAGTGTGCGGCAGCACCAGCAATGTAGAAATGCAGGAAGGGAAGGATGGGTTTCCCTGCTCCAGCCACCCATGGCTGTGGGAGCAGTTGTGGGTGTCCATCAGATGCCTCACTAGTGAAGTTGGTGCTATGTTGAGACCATTCATGTGTTTAATGACAAAGGAAGAGACCAAACCCAACAGCAGGGGCTGGAAACAGGTTGAATCCAGGTAAGGAAGAAGGTTTCAGTCTTCACAAAAATATGAAAAACAGGTAGGTTATGTTGTGTTTCATCACCCTACAAAGCCAAAACTCAATAGGAGCTGTGTACAGGGAGACCATGGTATGCAGCTGTGAGTAAGAAACTGTGTTTAAGGACAGAAATCTTTTCAGCCTGTGATTTTAAATGAAATGCCTTTCAGTCAAACCAATTTTTGCCTGTAAAGGCTTTGCTGTGGCCTTCCCTTGCTCAGAGCAAGCTAAAGTAAAGTAAACTGCAGAGAGCTGCAGAAGTATCCTGCAGGTGACAGGGCAGCAGAATGGCAGGTGAAACTCATTACCAATAAACACAAAGAGAGGAAAATATAGTACACACCGAAGATGTTGGTTGATCACATATTGTCACAACAGGAAGAAATGTTAAAAGTTCCTGGATAGGGTTATACAAAAATGCCAGCTCATTGCACAGCAACAGTCCAAAATGCCAGTCTGATGTTAGAAACTGCAAGGAAAGCATTGAAGAACAAAACAGAAAACATTTCAACACATTCTGCTCTAAAAGCAAAGGGGAACTAGGCTGAGACTGGAGAAGCACGAATGGTGCATGAGCTGAAATGTGGATTACTTTTTCCAGTTTCCCAGTACAAAGAATAACAAAAACATTTTGAGGAAGCAAGCTTAGCTTAAACAATAAGAACATTTATTTGCACAATCCATCATCATCCACCATTATGAATTAATGAGGTTTGTAAGCAAAAAATATAAATTAAGTCAGTTCTTCTGCTATTGAAGAGATAAGGTTGAAATGCACGTATCAAATGCACGTAGAGGTTCCTAAACTAATGATTTCCTAGAAAGAGTATCTCATGGAAGAGCACAGATAATTTTAAATTTTCTTGGTTTATGACAGTTTTCTCTGATGACCAAAATCAGAGATAAAATATTGGACATCATAGCACAGAAGTTTTTATGCTCTTAAATTAATATGCAGTTATAATTTTTGGTCCAAATGATGTGCTACTCCTTCTGTGAATACTGGTTAGAGTTACCATTTAAGTGGCCTTGACAGACTGAAAACAGAATCTGACAGAAATCCTATGAAGCTCACCAGTGACAAAAGCAGCCAGTACACAGTAATCCCATCCAACCACACAGACTGGAAACCAAAGGGCTAAAAAAAAGCTCTGCAGAAAAAGACCTGGAAGTCCTAGGGGAAAAAGCTGAATGGAGTCAGCAGTGTGTCCCTGTGGCAATGAAGAGTACCAGAATACTCCTCTCCAAGCAGGATTGTGGGCAACAGATCAATGGATGTGATTAATTCTGTCTACTCTTCTCTTGTGAGACCACACCGAGTACTGTGCCTAGTTCTGAACTTCCCAAAATAAGCAAAAATTTAATATAGTGAGGTAAATCCAAGACAGCTACAGTACTGTAGCACTCTGGGCACAATGAGAGGGTGAGGGCACTGAGTATGATGACACTAATGATCTGGAACTGTCCTGTAAAACAGGGCACTGCTGGGATAGCACAGTACAAAGTGGGAGGAATTCCATTTTTGGCATCCAGCTGACTTGCCTGCTAAATATCTCAGTTTCTGCATTCACAGCACACAGTATTTAGTGATAGAAAACCAGAAAAACCAATGGAAACAAAGCAGAAAGAATAAATTTGACTTTCATCTGATAGCTCAATGTAGGTATTTGAACCGTGTTCAATAGCTTTCAAAAGTGCAGAGAGGACCAGTGATAAGTTTTGGACAGTCATGAAGTATCTGTTCTTGAACTTGAAAATAATTTCTCTTTTCAGATTAGATTTGTCCAAATTATAAAATTTAACTTTAAACCTAAAATACAGACACAACACACACATGCTCATTCACACTCATAGTCAACTATGGCAGGGGAAACCTGCTTGGATATTATACCTTCCGGAAAAAAACCCTTTACAATTGCATCAGAATTGTGGTATTTCAAAGTTGCCTCTCTGTCAGGTCTTCATAAAATTTAAAATCCTTGATGCCTAGTTACAGCTATTCATTGAAAGCATTAGTTCTCCCTTCACAGAGGGACAGTACCTCCCTCATTCCTTAGGGAGACAAGTTCCCCTGCTGTTGCTTGTAAGAAACAGGGTTTCTGCATGGACAGGGAGGACTGTCCCACATGGCATGCCCCACGGAGGTAACGAGAAATCACACTGAACTCCCTGAAGGACCTGGAGCCATGATCCACTCTGGATAGATCTATGTTACCGTAGTGTTTTCAGAGGTACTTTCTGACAGATAGCATTAAAGATCTGTTTCTCCAGTTTGCCACAAGATGGAGGTGCTGTCACTCAGAATCACTCATAAGGCATTGGGAAAATGGTGGGTATTGTACAATAGGCACTGTAACATTTTATGGATGTATTTTAAAAAGTAATAAAAAATAATGGTATGAAGCTGTGACATTTTATTATTAATTTATTTTAAGACAACTCTGTAATGACATAGCCAGCCATCTTTGAACCAGTTTTATTTCAAAATGCAGCAGCTTCACATTTGCATTTGAATTACTGAAAGCTGCAGATAGTGTTTTGAATCACATTATCTATTGGAAGTGGAGATGTCTGATAATTTTCTCCAAAAGCATACAAAATGATGGCTTCAGACTCAGATGGGTGCCACCTTCTTGGATATAATATCCTGATATGATCTTTCCCTATATTAAACCTTCTGGGACTTATTGCCAACAAAAATAATGTCTGTTTTCATCTATAACAAATACAGGTCTGGTTGTTCGCAGAGGCATTCACCCTGACCCCCATCAGAAGACACAGGAGGATATTTGCCACCAAAAAGGCTTTAAAAGTGCTTATTAAGCCATGTTTATAGTATTCACTTTTTGATGCTGAAGCAGAGACAAATAAGGGAGCTCTAATTTGGGCTTTTTGCATGAGCCTAGCAGACCATGGACATGAGCTCTTCCTCTCAGCCAAAAGCTCAAAAGCTTTATCCCTTCAGTCTGCATGGATAGGTTCTTATCCTGTGCTTTCTTCTTTTATTTAAAACTTCAAAGGAAAAAAGTTTAATTTTTTTTCCTGCAGCTTCATTTTTTTCCCTCACATCTTTGCTACTGATTATTTTGGTATTTTGAGGAGAATTTGAAACATAAGTGAAATAAGTGAAATTACATAAGTAAGGTCTACCTTACTATGACAGACATGAAAATAAACAGAAAGAAGAGACTATGAAAAAAAAACTTTGATACTTTTGATGTTCAGTGATGCTATGTTTGCATTGAACAAGTTCAATAATACAAAGAAGTGAAAATCTCTTTAGATGTACTGTTAAAGCCATGGACAAGCCATGTCTAGGACCTACTCTGCAAATACAGACTTCATCTGCACATCACTCCTTTGCTGCTTGGAGCCACCATCTAGGGGCTGCATGGTTTGTATGACCACAGTTTACTTGGGTTTATTTATTCATTTATTTATTTATTTAAACAGATCCCAAGATTTGAGAACACATAGAAAGCTCCCTAATGTAAAAGAGAAGCCATAGGAACAGTAAGACCATGAGGAGGAATTAGGTCACAGCTGTAGACAGTATCTCAAGACAGAACAACTACTGCATGTCTTCACTAGTGAGGGTGAATTAAATTTTAAATTATTAACATACTTCTCATTGTATATGAAATAATGGATGCTGTTTTTCTGTAGAAAACATAGGAAATTGCCATCCTATTTCATATATCATTATAGAGCTGTTGTAGGATCCACATAATCTTTAATTTTCGATTAGTTCTTTAAAAATGTGAGGTAAATTGCCAGATGTATAGCTGACAAAAGTGATATTTAGGGAATATAGAGGAATAATAATATATCAGAGATTTCAGCTGTAATACACAAAGTATTCAAATATCAGATTATTGGTGAGCAAGCTTATGAGAACTCATACCACAAATACTTTCATTTAACTTCTTCTAATTCCAAAAAGTTCCTGAAAATAAACTAAATCCAGAAAGATAAACTGAGTTTCTAAATAAAATTCTGCATAGTTCATTGCTGTCACAACAAAATATTTCAATTTAAAATGTGTATTGCCTGGGCATGAGGGTTGGACTAGAAAATATCCAGTGGTCACTTGCAACCCTAACTGTCCTGTGATTCTGTGACATATTGAATAATTTTTTAGTCCACAAATAATTGTAAAATAACTTAGTCAAGAAGAATCTGTATTTATTAATTTTTAAAATGTTTTCAAAAATAACCAAACTTAGCCAGAGAAGTTTATAACTTCCAGTCTCTAAAATTACAAACTACAGTTAACAGCAAAAGGAGCATATATTGAAAATACATTAACATTATAGACTATGTAATTGTCTAATTATAAGAGGACATTCTTCATCATAGCTGATTTTTAACACTAAATTTTCAACATTACTGTTGTTTTTAAGAAAGTAGTTGACAGAGACCTTTTTATGCTGTTTAGAAGAAAGCACAAAACACCAGTTTTTGATAGGCAGATGTTTGCTGTAGTTCCTTATCTGAGACTGCTGGCGTATAAATGTATTTATAGCAGTGAAGAAGGATGTGTTTTGTGTCAAATGAAATCTGTGGCAAATGCAAAGATGGCTATTGTTCAGGTGCTGAATACAGCCTCTGTGTCTCCTCAAAATTCTTCTTGGTAGACATTGATGTGCTTTACCACTGAAATGTTGAAGAGGCTCAAGAAGACCACTCATGAAGCAGCAATACCTGAAATAAGTGAATCCTTTTGTGTTCTGCAATTGAGTGGTTAACAAAAATACATGTGTTTGATTACAGACATGGCAATTCATTAATCCAATCACTTGAGAATTATAAATTCCTAGGTCATAAGCATGGGTACAGACATATAGTTGAGAATAAGACTACTACAGGTATATAGTTCAGAATAAGACTACTATGGTTTTGATTGTTCCCATTAAATAGATACCATGTGTTCTTTACATCTAGATTTTAATTCATTCTAAATTAAGGGTTTCTGAATTGAGGGTTTTATTACTTAAATTCTACTGATAAAGATAAAATGCTATACAATTAGGGGAAGACAATACCTTCAGATTTATTTATATCCTACCTAATGCAAATGTGAAGGTTCTTCTATTCCACATAAATATGCAATCACTTCCTTGAAACTTGCTAAGCTGTCTGCATCAGCAGTTTCTCATGAGTTATACAACTTGCTTGTCTTAAAAAAAATGCACAACCTCCCCTTCAATATCAAAAAAAACCCCAAACTAATATAAATTTGCAGCTCCTGGAAGCCATAGGTGAGCATCAAATAACACAAGGTACATAATTAAAATTTTTGATGCTTGAAGTCACCTAAATCTTAATGTTCTTTCCCATTTTTATTCAGTTTTCAACAGAAGTTCCTATAAACCTAATCTTAAAAGGGCTTAAGGAAGAATGAATCAACATTGGTCTGCTTTTAGGAAAGTGAAAACTACAGGGTAGGATATGGAAGCAGCAACCTTTCATTTTATTTAATTGTGAAGTAAACAAAATATTTCATTTCTTTAGGGAAGTTGTTTCTTTTTAAAATTAATTTTGTCCAAAGCAAAACAAGTGTCTTTTTGGGGTTTTTTTTGGTTTTTTTTTTTTTGGAGAGGGGCACGGTGGAAAGGGATGGGAGGTCAAATTTCAGTAACATGTATTACACATTTATTATTTTTTTAGATATACATAACCTTTCTGCTGAAAAAATATTTGTGATGTTTCACACAAATTTTTGTAGTGTGTTGTCCAGCTCAAGTTATTTCACCAGCTGTAGTCCAAAATGGAATTATAGATCCTTTAGATTTCTTTTATTGATTTCTTTTTTATTACTGCTACACATTTATTGTAACTTGAGACACAGTTTAAAATATCATGCCACTGATATTTTTCTTAGTTTTTAAAGGTCAAGAGATTTATGACTTCATCTGGAGATAGTTTAAAAGTCTTTTCTTTACCACATCTCTAAAAGAATAGGATTTAGGTATCATTCTTTTATTCTGATGCATCTCTGAAAAAGATATGCATCCCTCTTACATTTTACCTAAGTGGGATAAGAAAGATCCGGTACTTTTGTCTGACTTCTGTTTCAGTTAAAATAGAAAAATATCACTTAGAATTAATATGGGAATAGAGTCAACATGAGACCAGCTTTTGGTTTTCAGAAAATTCTGTTCATTCCTATGAGATAAATAAAAGCATCAGTGCAAAGTAAACATGACAGATAATACGCAAATGATTTTGACTTAGTAAACTCTTTGAAAGTTTGTTACTTTGAATTCTGAGTCTGAAATCCAGAGACTGATATTAAAATTACTTATTGAAGGAGCAAGATGAGATCTAAAGGGCATGAGGTTATAAGGAATAATGCACAACACATCGCAAGACCTTTTTGTCCCAGAGCTCCAGCTGAGAGCAGCCAGAAAAGCAGTGCACAGACCTCTGGCTCTGCCCCTGTGGAAACATGGATACATTGCACACACACTCCAAGGGAAGGTGCCAAGGGCCTCCCAAGCTCACCTACTGCAAATAAAGGACTCTCAAGACACTCTTTGAAGACCAGTTGTTGCAAACTTTAATATAATTAGCATTTACACAACTCATTTGGCAAAAATATGCTACATACCATTCCAAGAACACAGAGCATGATTGGTTTTGAGGCTTATATAACTTTAGTGTTAGTTAAAGAAATATTTCAGTGCAAAACCAACTGTGTATTGCTACAGTTTTGCTTTGGCACATGCACTAAGCCTTAACACAATTATCAAGATGACCAAGGCCCTTGTCAAGAACATAATGGCACTGTGTTAGGCAGCTCAACAGCTGTTTGATTGTGCAGGTTAGATCTCTGCTTTACTCAAATTGACAGTAAAGTGTCATTATGTGGTGGGTACGGATTTATTTACACTTTATAACTAGCTTTTAAAATTAAGTGGTTATTCACAGTATGCAGGAGTATTTTGTATTTTGAGGATTTAAAAGGCAGTGTGCTAATAAAGATAAGAGTTGTAGACTCTCTTTGTAGTGGTGGGTTTTTTTTTCCTGAAGTGGAAGTTCTGTTGCAGAAATAGTTCTGTCTTATTGAATTACAAGATTCCATCCTGATTTAAATTAAGGAACAGTATTAGGAAGTCTTCTGCTTGAAGAAGTCATGCAATATTAGTACTGCCACAGGAGGTTTTTAGTTTGTTACGTCATTAGAATATGGTGGTTTCAGCTGGGGTAGAGTTAATTTTCTTCATGCTGGATGTCATGGAGCTGTGTTTTGGATTTGTGCTGAACACAGGTTTGATAATATAGATATGTTTTTGTTGTTGCTGAGCAGAGCTTACACAGAGCCAAGACCTTTTCTGCTTTTCCTACTGCCACAAAGGCAGTGGAGCTGGGAGGGCATGGGAGGCATAGAGGAGACACAGATGGGATAGGTGATCCAAAGTGACCAAAGGGGTATTCCAGACCATATGGTGTCATGCTCAGTATATAAAGTGGGAGGGAAGAATGAGGAATGGGGAGAGGTTTGGAGTGATGGTGTTTGTCTTCCCAAGTAACTGTTACACGTGATGGGGCCATGTTCTCCTGGGGATGGCTGAACACCTGCCTGCCCATGGGAAATAGCGACTGAATTCCTTGGTTTGTTTTGCTTGTGTGTGCAGCTCTTGCTTTCCCTATTAAACTGTCTTTATGTCAACATAATTAACATAATTCTCTACCTTTTACTTTCCCAAATCTCTCCCCAGTCTCACTGGTGGGGGAGTGAGACAGTGGCTGCCTGGAACTTGGCTGCTGGCTGGGGTTAAATACGACATCCTGTAACTGTAGTAGGACTTTAGATTTCTTTTTTTTTTTTTTTTTCAAAGTAGACTATTTGAGTTTCTATACCTATTCAAGCAGCATTTTTATTAAATGAACTCTCAAAGGTAGCCAATAACTTTTTAGTCTGTTTTCTTCAATTCTGTCAGGTAAAAATTATGAGTATGAATATTAATGAGATTAAAGTGGCTCTTGTATGTGCATTGCAAAACTGGAAAATCAAGGGCAGAAGCACTGTCTGTGATTCCTCCCACAGAAAAGGAATTACATTAAAGAGAGAATCTCCCGAGTAAAGAAATAACTGGGAAATGGTCGGCACTGAAGAAGGACTGAATTTCCTGCTGAAAATAGTGTTTGATTTAACCAAAGCCCCTGATAAGTTGTCCTGAAGTGCTGTGTTGAGTAATCATTGGCACATTTTGTTAGAAACATGCAGTTGTTTCAATTATGCTTTATATTAAATATAGTCAATTATGAATTTTCATTTATAGTACAGTGACTTATGGGAAAAGCATGAGAGCTGGAAAACTGGCAAGTAGAGGCACAGAGGAGCAAACCACAGTATTCTTCATTTTTTAAAATGGCAATATTGACAGAAATTGGGGAAATGCTGTTTTAACTGGAGAAGAAGTAGTTTACCTAACCATTACTTTGAAAACAGAAGAACCATGAAAATTTGAGTTTTGTGGACTGTGTAGTTGAATCTTCTGTAACTGTGGTAAGAAATAGTATGGATTTTCACATATCTTGGAGAACCAGCTGTGCTTTGAAAATTATTTTTTGCCTTTCTCACTCAAATACCACCTGTATTTGCCTGTTCACTTGCATAAACAGAAATAAGATAGTGTTTGTAGACAGTAACTACCTCTCCCCTCACACCTGGCAATTTGCAAAGGCACACATTAGACACAACCTTGAGAGAATATATTTAAATGGTTTTTAAGAAGTTTTTTTCTCTTTTTCTGTTTTGAGCCTAAAGGAACAAGTGTCAGGAGAATTAATATGGTATGTAATTACATTTAATAAAATAAGAGAATTGTTTGCTAACAGCTTGTTAACAGTTTGCTAACTGGATTAGGCTTCCTGCAGCCCCAGACAGCAGCAAATCTAGGTTAGCTATTGTCTCCAGCCAAAAGGTATGGACAGATACAGATGGCTCCTCTAGGACACTGATGGCATGCACCTGTTCCAAAAAGCTGTTCCAGGTGCTCTGGGGCGAGTGGGATAAATTGGGAAGCAGAGCCATGGCTCCATCAAGGGTGGAGAACTTGCCTCATGTGTACCCTGGCAACCTAGATGTGGAACATGAGGGTGGTTTGCAGAGAGCCCAGACCCACCAACTAGTAACAAAACTGTGTGTGTTTCCAGGGTAGGGTCACTCACAGATTTCTTGGCTCATACATAGTGGTGCATGGTATTGATACCTGCCACAGTTACTTTTTGGCTAAAAAAATATTTCATTTCTCACGGTAAGTTTTGTATTTAATTTTGAGGATAATGAGGTAAAATTAACAGCAAAATTAACTGTGAAAATCACAATTCTACCCTGACAAATAATCTTCACAAAAGGCTGGGACCGGAAATAGCATTTTGCTCAGATTATGTGTTCAAAAATTGTTGATTTGTTAAGAACCAGGGACAGGAGTCATTACTAAACATTTAAGTTAAGCAAGAGATTCCTTAGATTTCTTGCTTTTACCTCAGTAAGATTTCTTCTGCATCCTAGTAAATATATATTTAGCAACAGCATCTGCCACATCAAGATACATTTTTACATGTTTACAGTATTTTTAACATTGGAATTTTAATGCAATGCTGTCTGATAACATAGTACTGCACCATACTAAAAGAAAACCAAACCAAAACAAACAAAACAACTAATTAAAAAGTCTAAGCTTTCCATCCTTAATGATTACCATACATGTCAGCAAAAAGATCACCAGTCCCATAATAATTCACCCCACGTTCTCCTTTTGTGACTTGAAATGTTTGGAAAGGGATCATTCAGCAATAAATGTCAAAAACGTGTTTTATCTAAATATCTCAACATACTCTACTGACAAAATTTAGTTGGGGATAATTTATACTCTTCAGTAGCCAAAGTAATCTATGGGTTCTTTTAAATTGCCTTTGTTTCCGAAATAAACTCAGTTGGCTGTGAAGCATGAAGCAGAATTTAAAGCAATATTTCATAAATCTGTCACTGAAGATTAAAGCAAGCTTTAATTTACAAATGCTGTAACCAGCTCTGTATATTTACTTTGCAGAGCTTTGAAAATTGAAGCATCTCTCATGCCTCTAACCAGAGCTTCTCACAACTTCACAGAAAAACAGCAAGGGCCAGAAAATCTCAGTGTGGCTTCTGTAAGTCACCACTTACTTTTTTTTCAGTACAGCTGAATGCAATAACATCCCAGGGCACCCTCTGAACATAGAAAAGGGGTCACAGACATCTTCTTCTTCCTACCCTTAACTGGAAGCTGGATACTGCACCATGTTCCATACACATTGACTGAAGGTAAATATTGACCACTCCCACTATCAATCATCAGCGCAGCGTTTCTCATTCACCCGTTAAACACCCAGCTCACCCAGACTCTCACAATGGCCATGGTCTTCCCTCTGCCTTTCCTTTTGTCTTGCTCATGCCCTGTGGGAACTTTGGCAGTAAGGCCATTTTTTCTTGCTGAGCTTTAGCTCTTGGTTTCCCACCACTGCTGCACCTCCCTGCTCAGAGAGAAGTTAAACCCTCCTTCCCATGCCCTCATGGATTATCAATACCTTGTTTATGTATCATATGGATGAGAAGCATTATAATGATGTCAACTTCTGAGATGGTTGTTGTTTTCAGTGAAACAGCAGCCTTCCCCTCATCCACAGGTCTGTTGTCCTATAAGGAGATCAGGTTTGTCAAGCAGGATCTGCCTTTCACAAACACATGCTGGCTGAGCCAGATTCCCTGGTGTCCTGCACATGCTAGATGATGTCACTCAAGATGATCCTGCTCCATGACCTTCCCCAGCAGCAAGGTCAAGCAGACAGGCCTATAGTTCCCTGGGTACTCCTTCTGGCCCTTCTTCCACACACTCCAGGCACCTCCTGGACTGTCCCTTCTCAGCAGTATTGTATTTCCAGCAGACATCTCTAAGTCCCCATGAGAAAAAAGGCCAGCAATTGTAAGACTTTTCCCAGCTGCTTACAGAATATTTTGTCTGCCTCTTCATCCTTGCTTTGTGGTCCATGCATTACTTGCATAAGCATAGATTAGTGATAATAACTGCACAGTAGTGTCTTAATGGGCAGAATTGTCCATGTGGAAGTGAAGGCTGAGTTTCTGAAATGGTGGCTTATTACTCATCATATAAAACTTCCTTGTTTATGGCTCCATGGATGTTAATTTCCAACATTCACATCTTTTAATGTAATCAATGACCTCATCACTGTGGATGTTAGCAAGACATTGAGATCTTTTCTACAGTACTAAACTGATGATGTTGAAGAATTCTCATCTTCTGTCTTCAAGCTGCACAAATAATATCAATAATATAGGAAAACTGTTTCTGTTTATGCAATCCTGCCTTCAGTTTGCATAATTTAACAGTAGCTAAAAAAATTAGATTGGGTGGAGTAAATCTCAGGTAAGCCAGGCTCTGTGAAGATCTGCCTTTTGATACTACTTTTGTTAAATGGCATGGGGAAGATGTAGATGATAGCAGCTATAATGTAGTTACAGCTTTCTGTCAATCCTTTTCCAGTGCAGAAATCTCATGGAACAAAGGAGCTTAGAGAAGAGAGTTCATAATGATCTTTGTCTGGAGGGGAATAAAAATCAACTATCACCACAATCAATTAAGTATTTGTCTTCAAAAAAGCACTGATGTATGATGTCACATAGTGAAGGTAAGTGGCAGAACCTAACAGCATCTGAAGATGATTTCAGTAATTATACCTACATTAAAAAAAATTACATTCTTACACTGAAAGATATAGGAAACTTAATTTACAACTTTCTGAAACTACTTGTTATAATAGAACTACTAGTACAACCTTCAATTTGCTTAGCACTTATTGTAATACAAATAAGTATCTTTTAAGTAGGTACTTTTCACAGTATGAAAATTATGTATCAAGCCTTTAAAGTGCCAAATTAAAATTTACATGACAGATATTCACAAGGGTGGTTTGTTTATTTTTAATTTTCAATTCATATGGAGCTCTGTTGTTTAAAAAGTGAAATTCCAGGGCCGTTTCCTTTGTTATAGGAGCTAGAAAATAGCAATTTAATTTTTAACAAGTGAAAAAATCTCATTCTGCTAGTTTGAGGTAGAATAATGGTCCTGTCAGAGAAAGAATATTCAGGCATGGACAATACACAATATATTAAAAATACACCTCATCATTATTGTAAGTATCAGAAAACAGATTGTTTTAAAAATGAGCATGAGTTAAACATTGTCTACTTCATTGCTTTAAGCATTTTAGGCAGTACCTTTCCAGATTAAATTCTATGAGATAATTACAGGGCACAAAAAGACCTTTTCACAAATTCACTGGGGTTTTTTAAAGTAATTTATTCATGAAAACTGCTGCAGATGAAAAAACGACGAACATCTCAAAGGCAATACTGTTATAAAAGACAGCATTGTGACTCAGCACACTGTGAAACAAGCTGTAAGTTTGGGCCACATATTCTCTTTTTTCTTTCTCAAAGCAGGTTGAGCCTTTACAAATGGCAAGACCAAGAGAAGAAATCTAAGCAGAAGAGGAAGTCAGAAAATTACCTTATGACCAGTGGGGGAGAGCAGTCAATCATCGATTAACCCAATTCTAAACCCTTTTATATTATTTTTTCTTAAACTTATATAGATTAGATATAGATATAGATATAGATATAGATATAGATATAGATATAGATGATATAGATAGATATAAATAGATATATATAGCTATAGATATAGATATAGATAGATATAGATAGATATAGATATAGATATAGATATAGATAGATATAGATATAGATATAGATATAGATAGATATAGATATAGATAGATATAGATATATTTAATTCTCAATTGTTAAAGAAAACCCTGATACTGTCTATTAAAACCAGAGCTATGCCTTAAGCCACAGTATTCACTTTCTTCATTGACTTTGAATCTGAAAGCAATGACAGCTAAAATAAAGGTGATTGTCTTATAGTTTATAATGTAGGACAGTGTGAGTACAAATTTTGGTTCACATCTTTACTTGTATGAGTCAGTTCAGATCTTGGGCCTTTTTGGCATTTGATACCTCAAGAGATCTTCATGAATCCCTTGCAAAGTTACAAATCCTGTGTATTGACAATGTGTTACTAAGACTTCGTGGCTTCTAGGTGCTGGATCCCCCGAGTCAGTTGTGGTCACAGATGTGTTTTTGAGGTCTGCTACATATTTAGAAATCCTGGAGTTTGAAGTTACCTCCTTGATGACAAACAAGTGCCTATTATGTCCTAGGTGGGCAGGTGAATGGACTAAAGCACAAAAAAATAAGTAAAATAAAAATACTCCAAATGAATCGACATTAAATACTTTGAATAAAAGGATAAATTGCAAAATGCAAAGAATATTCAAACTATTATTTCATAAATCACCTATGAAGACTGTTAAAAGTTGACTATTATTTGGTGAAATGGTTTAGGTTGAAGTAAATGGAGCAGCACTATTATTAAAAAATCTAAAATGATCATTTATGTGTCAAAAGGATGACTAGCAAGGGGAAAGGCAATTTCACAAGTAAAAGATTTGTTTCATGCTGATTCTTTACAAACTTATGCAAAGCAATCATTGTACAAAAAGCCTCTGAATGTGCAAATGTACACAGATTATTTTAGGAGCATTATGCAGTATTTGTAATAAATATGACCTTGGTAAATTACAGTACAGGTTGAGGGCAAGCAAGCACTAAAAATACCATTCTTGCCTACAACAGTCACAACCACATACAGTAGAAGAAACAGATATACCTGGTGATGTGATGAGTCCAACTATGTATTCAAGCAACATATACAAATTATAATAAAATATTAAATTCACTACAGTATAGGGAAAGGCAAAGCAAGGTTACCATTCCAAAATCTGCTTAGCTGCAGTAGTCTTATTAGAGCTGCTATTAGAGCAATACCCAGCATTTGCTTACAGATTGAACAAAAATGGCCTTACTTGCTCAGATCAAAGGTTCACCTCAGTGTGTCCTGTCTGTGACAGTGGCTGATAATGAACAATCAGAGAATAAAAAGAGAGGAAGAATATAATATTTCTCCCTGTAATCTTCCAGCCCTACATATATGTGATTTAGGGATTTCTTAAAGCAGTAGTAGTATCTTTGCACTTCACAGCTCCTGAGGTTTCACACTCTCATGGAATTATTTCTTCACCTCTGTTGGCTTGCCTACATGCTTGGAAAACAGAAGTGTGAACAAGAAAATAAGGAGCTGTTTCTCCCCTGAGTTTTCTGTAGGAACATGATCTTGTAAAACATATTACAAACTGGGATTTGCCAGCTTAGTGTTAGCATGGATTCCCACGCCCCAGGCATCAGGGATGCACAATGTAGGCCAGGGCTGGTGCTCACACCTGCAGAGGGGTGGTCTCTAAAAGTCATTCAGGACATGGTCATTTAAATGAGGGGAATCAGCCTCTTAAAGAATTTGTGACGTTTTGGGTTTACCCTTGGAAACTGAGCTCATAATGAGCTTTAAAAAAAAAAAATCACAGACCACAAATGTGCTGTGTTCTATTTAAATTTAAAGTCATGTGAGATCTGGGCCAAGGACAACCTATGAGAACAGATAAAACTATGCAGTGAAAAACTGCAGGACATTAATTAAAACCAGAAAAAATATTACCCAAGTGTTGGTATTAATAGGTATTAGACATACATATGAGGAGCAAGTTCTCTGCTTTTAACTAGGCTAAAATATTGATTTCTCATTCTTAATTTTTTCTAACTTTAACGTTGTACTGAATTTCCTTTCATATGAATTTCAAATAGTGTTTTGAATGTCTTAGTTTCAGATTTTAAGTTCTCCTACTTCCTGAAACATTTAGTTAATAGTAAAATTCTTCTTGTTCTTTTGTACAAAGTGTGAAGTTTATAAAACAACCAATTTTTCTGGGGCATGTCAAAAAGAAAAATGAATTAGTCCTGTAATTTCTTCTATATAGTACCAAAATAACATTAAAGTAATAGATAATACACTATTTATCTTCACTGAGATTCAGCAAAACACTCAAGCTAATCCCCACCCACTCTAAAATAACAAAACAAAGAAAAAAAACCCAGCAAAAATGCAAAAAAAAAAAAAAAGAGAAGATGCCTATCTCAGGTCTGAGGTACTCTAACATAATTAACACTTAAATGGAATCTCAGAAGAATTATGTGATCCATTCACCAGGAATAGCCAGCCAAATCCAGACTGGTCTGTCCTGTCAGAGATGCCCTTTGCAGCATGCCCAAGAAGGTCACCAAATTGAGCATGCTTTGGAACTAACTGGGGAAGAGCTTGTTCCAGGGTCAGAAGCCATCTCCAGTGGTGCCCTGCCAGTCACCTTTAAAAAAACAACAGAGGGATCCAGCTGCAGTGGTCCTGCTGACTGCAGCTGCTCTGTCTGGCCTGGAGAAAGAGGTGATTCCTCATTCATTCCCTCTGATTTCTGAAAACCACAGGGTCACACAGTGAACTATTTAGAATTCGTGTCTCCAAACACAAATTAAAGTGCTGACAAACATCAATTGAGCTGCTAGAAACAGTTAGTAAAATTATATTTAGCAGTTTAAAAGAGACCTCCCTTTTTGATGACTATTTTCATTAACATCATTCAATCTACCTGCATGCACTACAGCAGGCAAATTCATTCTGCTCATGCAGAAGTGTGATTAGGCAATGTCTTTTGTCTATTTATAAATATAAAGGCTCTATAAGATTAATTAAGTTAAATGCATGGGGTTTTATGTTTTTTTTCTGGAAGTTTGCATTTAAATATCAAGGAGTCCTCCAAGCTGAACTAACAACTTGCAACTACAAATGTCTTCAAATTTAATTATGAATGCAAGCCTTGGCTCAGAAAAGCACTTGAGCACTTGCCCAAATCCCACTGACATTGAGATAAAAAATCTGCTAAGAAAAGCATACTTGCATCTTTTGGTATCTAGAAGCAGCTTCCACACCAATGGAGCAGTCCTTAACTTGGTTTTAAGCTTTGACCTTTGCACGTGGTGATGGAAAAGGGAGCTGTAATTCTGCTCGTACCAGGGAGACTGGCATGCAGAAAGAAAGAGGAGCCTGGAGACCTGTGGGGGGCTGAAGGGAGAATGATGGGGATATTGTTGTTTGCCAACATCTGGGCACCATCCAGCTGTTTGCTGCTAAATATTGTGTATAAGTAGAGAAAGCAAGACCAGTTGTTATTCACTACATCATAAATTACTACATTGCCCAAAGTGAAGATAAGATTAACCATGTTAGCCTTCTGCATTGCTCTGCCTTATCTCTTCTTGCCAGTGGAAAGCAAGGGCTAAAGTACAGCACTTAGACTTTTAATTACAACATTCCTCTTGGTGAGCAATAAAAACATTCCTTTACCAAAGGCAGCATTAGAATGAGGGATCGGTAGAAGCCTTTTAGCAGGGGTTCAGTAACAACCACTGTAACCAGCAACATCTTGCTACATTTTCATATAATTTTAACCAGTTAGTTGTCTTCTGGAGAAAAAGGACAATTGAAAGGAGCTCTGAAGAACTAGTTGGAGATGTTTCCATCACTACCAATTACAAAGCTTTTGTTCCTGCAGTGCCTGAGACCTATGTGAAGAGTTTGCAAATGACTGCTGCAGTTTCCTGGTACAAAATACTAGCCAAGTATCAACCCAAATATTATTTTAGCCATCAACAAACTGTGTCTATAACTACTGGAATTCAGGAGACAAAAAACCTACTTATTTCCAGGAGAGTGGGGCCTCCTACTAAGTTCTGGTTTTAGTATCCTCTCAGGTTTGATGGGGATAGGGTCTTTTTTCTTTTTATTTTTTTTTCTGTTGGTTTGTTTGTTTTTTTGGGGATGTTTGTTGTTTTGTGTTTCTTTTTTTTTTTTTTTGTCTAACATATTACATGTGCCGATGTCTTGGGCTTACCTGGTAAGGTTTTGGTAGCAGGGAGGCTGCAGGAGTAGTCTCTGTGAAAGAATAATAGCATCTGCCCATATACCAGACAGAGCCTGCTCCAGCTGGGTCTAAGTTAGACCCACTGCTGGCCAAAGCTGAGTGCATCAGCAATGCTGGTAGTGTCTCTGCGACATATATTAGGAAATTAGAATATATGTAAATATTAGAATATTTAGGAAAGGGTAAAAAATGCTGCACAAGAGCAGCCGGGAGAGAGAAGTGAGAATATGTGAGAGAAAACACTCTGCAGGCACCAAGGTCAGTGCAGAAGGAGGGGCAGGAGGTGCTCCAGGTGCTGGAGCAGAGATTCTCCTGCAGCCCGTGGTGCAGGCTGTGGTGAGCCAAGGCTGTGCTCCTGCAGCCCCTGAAGGTGCACACAGAGGAGAGATCCTCCTGCAGCTCATGAAGGACCCAGTGCTGGAGCAGATGGATGTGCCCCAAAGGAAGATGTGAACCCATGGAGGGAGCACACTGGAACAGGGCTGCTGACAGGATTTCTGGCCCTGTGACTGCCCACACTGCAGAAGTCTGCTCCTGAAAGACTACACCCCATGGAAAGGACCCAGGCTGGAGCAGTTCTTGGAGAAATGCAGAAATCCACTCTGGAGACATTTGTATATAACTGGAACAGGGAAAGAGTGTGAAAGGGAAGGAGTGGCAGAGACTGCAGCTTCCTTTTCCCATTCCCTTGCATTGCTTGGAAGTAGGAGACAGAAGAACTGGGAGTGAAAGTGAGCCTGGAAAGAAGGGAGTAATTACAGATTTTTTTTTTATTATTTCTCATTATCCTACTCTGTTTAATTGGCAAGAAATGAAATTAATCTTCCTCAAGCTGAGTCTGTTTTGCACATAATGGTACTTCCTAAGTGATCTCACTGTCTTTCTCTCTCCATTTTTTTTATTTTCTCCCCTATCCTGTTGATGGAGGGGGGAGTGAGAGAGTGATTTGGTGAGCAACTGGCAGCCAGCCAAGGTCAAACCACCACAACCATTAAGAAAACAAAAGAAGGATATTTTTTATGATGAATTTTAATTACGTATGTGAATAGCCAGAGAAAAACAGACCACATGCCAACACCTTAAACTTGAAGCATTTGTTAAGCAGCAGTCACTGACTAAATCAATGGGGTTGGTTGCTGTCTATTAACCTAGGGCAGCATCCTACTTCTGTACTTCAGTAAGAAACAACATGAGTGATAAGATGAGCCATTTATCATATGCAGCAGAATGAATTATTAGCTTTAAGGGACATTTTATGTGCTGGGAAAATGCTGGTCAACATGTCTCAAAAAGAAAATACCCAAAATGCAGAAACCCCAAAACATATTCTTAATTTAAGTGCATTGGTAGCATCATTAACTGTTTCCAGCTCCCTTCTGTTTTGCTGCTTTGCCATGTAGTTTTCCTGAGTCCTTAAGACTGTGGGGAAATCAGATCATACATCAAAACCTTCCTTTTGTTTCTCAGACTGGTGGAGAAAGTCAGCTGAGAAGGAAACTCATTAGTCAGGCAAAAAACAGACATCAGCATACCCCGATCTCATTTGTGCTATTCCCTGTCAAGCTATAATTCATCTTTTCATTGTCAGCAGGGACTAATTTCTATGCTAGAGGTTTTCCTATTCCTTGTGGAGCTTGATACTTTCTTCTTCCAGCTTTTGGCATATTTGAAATTTGCAAGGGGGACTTCCAAATTAGTTTTAAAATTCTGTCTTGTTGGTAATCCCTGGGAATGATCCTCTATTTGCCAAAAGAGCTCAGATACAGCCATCACAAGGAGCACAAAGAAGAAAGGAAATATTTGGACATCCTGGGCAGATAGATTCTAGCAGCAATCTAACAGACTCTGTAGAGGTGGTCCTCAAGCTCCCATACACTTCTCACACTTCTCAGGTGGCTTTCATGGTTCTGTGGTACATAAATCTCTTTGCTAACATGATCATCATGTTACATAAATAAAGGTTTTAAATTACAGGAATAGTTCTACTAAATAAAAACATATCCCGACCAAGTTGGCTCTTGATTCAAAATTATTTTTTGTCCTTCTGCAGATTTTAGCATGACAGAGCACCAGCAGGTGTATGATTAACATCTCTCATCCATTATGACAAATATATGCATACCCTCTAAAATGTTTTTTCTGCATTGGATTTGCTGTTTAACAGAACATAGTCCACAAACTATAAGGCCACCTGCAAGTACAATGTCTTGAAAAATATCATGCACTCCTACTCTTTCCCCAAAAGAACTCCCTCAAAATATATTAACAATATGATATTACTTTGTCAAAGGATGTCGAAACAGGAACAGTTTCATTTTCACATAGTTCACATGCAGAAATGTGGTGTATTAATTGCATTCATACACACGTATGTCTGAACACACATACTTACATATACAAATAATGACAAGTTTCATTAGATTGTCTGCAATTGTCTCATATTCTGGAGTCCGAGTCCAGCAGCAGAGAGATAAAAATAGGATTGAGACAAAAATGGTATTAAAGTGATGTCTTTCTTGTACCTACACATCAATTGACATCAACACTGTACCACACTTCAGTTGCACAATCATTAAATCAACAGTGCTATGACCCTGTTTTTTTCCTTGTACAAACATACAAAGTAAACATAAAAGCATATAAGTATATATATATAGTTATGTAAGCATATAAATATAAAGAAATACCAATTTACAACTTGGAAGTCTGATGAGTGTTTTGCTGGCTTGGGGAACATGGGACTGAACAAAGTCAAAGAGCAGAATCCAGGGGCAAGGCTGTGAAAAGCAATGTTTTTTGGTGGGCTATCTCTCATCCAACTGAATGCACTATCAGATAAAAGAAACCAGCAGGATTTTACTTTGTCACGTCTAAGATTAAACCTACTTAATACACTTCCTTCTGAAAGCAGATATTACAGCTAAAACCTTTAAATATTTAATCTTCCATGTGTTTTGCATATAGCAATAATGTAAGTTCTCAAAGTTCCAGTAAGAACTTTGTCAGTTTAATTAAAAAAAAAAAAAACAACTTTTTACTAAGCATGTTTGCTTTAATCACACTTTTATCTCTTTGGGGGCAGTCAGTTAAAGGAAGAAATTACATTTAATTTTTGATACGGATCAAAGGGCAAAAACTCAGTGTCACAACCACTCTTTATAGCTTATTACCGATCACAAGTTACAAACTGTTACTTCCATCATAATATATTTGCAAAGACAAATATGTATTTGACATTTTGTTTGATAAACTGATTCTAATAATGCAAATACAAATACTTAATATTTTATTTATATTATGAAATACTATAAAATCTATTCTGATTATTCCAAGTTTGAGTAATTTTACTATATGTGGTTGTATACATTATATACATGTATTTAAATGCTAACACACATATATGGAAATATATGGATAGAATTGCAGGGTTTGAAATGAAAGAAACCCATTCACTTGCTCAGTCCAGAATTTCCAAAGAGTAATTACATCATGGAATCTCTTTCAAATTCCTCATAATATTTCTGGGGTGTGATAAAAAGAAGCGAGGTGGGGCGGGGGGAAGTAGGGGAGAGAATCAAAACAGTATCAAGAACCTAACAACTTCCACTCTAATAGCACAGTTGGCAACTTTTAGGATACTACAGCAGGGAGGGAGATATTCTGAAAACATTTGATAACGTGGCCTTTGAGAGACACTTAGAAGTGTTCTAAGTTGCAATCTTTCACTTTTAAAAATGCCTCACATCTTAATGTTGAAATCTGGATCCAGAGTCAAGTAAAACTCCCAGAAGTTGGGTGAATAAGACACTCACCTGGCACATCCGTTCCAGACTGATCCAGAGACCAGGAGACATTGTTGTAGATGATTTTGGTTCAGAATGAAATAATTCACAATAGGAAGGAAAAAAAAACAAAAACAAAAAAAAAAAACAAAAAAAAAAAAAACCAAAAAAACCCACCTCTTTTTAAACTGAATGGTTTTGAAAAAAATCACTATTTCTTTGTCAAAGCTGTTCATTGAATTAAATATGGAAAAATCCAACAGAAACTACAATAATCTTTGCTGCAAATGACAGTAGATAAAAAAGTAACAATTTTTATATGTGAAAGTTTCTTTCAAAATGTCTTCTGAAGAGTTAGGACTCCATGTTTCCTTTTGTAGAGATAATTATATTTCTGAATGTATATTACTGATATTTTTATCTACGACAGTAAAGATTGGAAAAAAATCTTCCCAGCGCACACTCAATCTTCCTATAATCTTGTAAAGGAAAGTGTTCAATGCTAGAAGAATAGTTCTAAGGGTACAATCAAAATCATTGATCAACTTCGAATTAATACCAGGAATTATTATCTGGCACAACAGATTTTTAGACATTTTGTTGCTTTCTGTTATTTTATGAGAATTTATGGGGATTTTCGGATGATGAACAAAGTATCACTTTTGAAAACACACTTCAAATAATATATGCAGTTGTGAAACTTCATGGAGCAAAAACTTAAGCCTGAACTTCTCTGCATGCAAGGAATCCCTCTCAAAAGCTCCTTTTTAATATTCTTTATCCCTTTTTTACCCCCATACTTCTTCAAATACCTATCTATTCTCTTCCAGCACTTTTAACAAATGAAGGTCTTTTTGCCCCTCAGATCAAAGCTGTAACTGTAAGGATTGCTGGGAATCTTGATGAGTTAAATTTATATGTGAAAGTAAAATTTAGTCACATGGCTTTTATTTACAATTAATTATTCCTTGGTAATATGCAATGAACATGTGCAGTTATTTTTCTTTCATTCTAGTATTCCTGCAAGGAACAACAGAAAAGGCTTAAATCAGTAAGTTGGAAATACACATGTATGGCAGTAAGAATCAATTATTTATATTCCACTTAAGAAACATTAAACCATTCATTCATCCTGAGAATATACAGGCTAGTGCTTAAAGTAATAAATTACCTTATAAAAAGGAATAGTTTAGAACCCCTCAGGCAGAGAGAACAGAACTATTTGGGGGTCTCCCGTCCCCAAAAGTGCTCAGGGCTATCCACAGGGGAAACCATCAGCCATGCCAGAGAGTTGAATCACAACCTTTTGCTGATTAGTTCTTCCATTGCTTTGTCTTTTTAGAGAAAAATTATTTCTAAAGTTAACTTAGAATTTGATTAAAACAAAAACAGTTCTGACTTTTCATTTGTTTAGGACAAAGAAGGGTTAAATTTGATCTTTTCATGGGTCTTTTCAGAGGATGTTTCACTTTTAATACAGATCTAACCAAGCCAGCCAACAGTGGGAGGGCAGTGCTTTTGAGTTTTATTTACTTGCAAAAAATCATAACCATAAACACACAATGTCTCCATGAGGACCATCTACAGCAGGAAGTTCCTGGGCTGCGAGGACAGTTCTGCAAGGACAGAGGCAGCTTCTCGTGGCTGTGGCAGGGACCAGAGCAGGAGAACACGGCTTTGACTCCACCATGCGGCCTCGCACCGACACAGGCGGATCGCCAGCAAATCAAACTCTCCGAACCGCTAAAGCTCCCTCGTTAAAGCTAAGAGAAACAGTAATTCACTGAAATACCGTAATACAGTTTATGTGTTAACCACTACTACAGAAACTGACGAATATTATGTTAATAGCCAAGAAAGCTACATATTTTTTTACTGATGAGAAATTTTTGCTTCCATTATGGTCCCTGCAGAGAAAAATTTTGTTGTGCAATGCAACTATTTTGCCATTTTTAACCAGGTCTTCACAATTTTTTGGGTTTCTTCAGATTATAACATATCTTTTTTTTTTCCCCCAGGTTTGATAATTCAAAATAATATCCTGGTTGTCCATGTAAAATTACCCGACAGTCCAAATACAACCAACAAGAAATCAGTGGAACCAATTCTGCCCCAGTCAACAGCTGCTTCTGTCTTCATTGGGAGATGGAGATTAAATGCTACAGACAACAGCCAGAAGTGATGAGTGAAAGAGACAGTAAGGCCCACAATCACAAGAAGAAAGCAGGATGATCAGGAGCCTTTCTCATACACTGGAAAACCAAACAGTGCAGAAAAAATCCTAACATCTGTATGCAGATGCAGAGCAATGACATAATCAGAAGCACAGAGACCACTGTGAGTCAGCACAAAGCTGGACTGTTGGTTGGGTAAGGGCTCTTCAGGAAGATCAGTCAGGGAGGATGAGTGGGACAAGTGTATTGTGTGCAAAACAGTGGCTCAGATGCAGAATTCTCTGGGGTGGGAGGCATGACTGTCCATAGACGATGAGTCGCAATCTGATCCAGGAGATCAACAAGCAGAACATCTTTGTGGGCATCTGGTACAGATCACCATATCAAGAACCAGAATGGGCCTTTTTTTTTTTTTTAGTACTCATGGGAGCCTCTAACCATATGGATATTGTGTTGGTTCCAAGTAATATTAGATATTTCTAGTTTGTGCTGGGGACTGCTTTTCAACAAAGCAGACCAGACTAATAAAAGCAGGATGTCAAGGATGTAACAATCTGGCAATTTTGGCTGCAATGATTATCCATGAGATGGTGGAGTAGTCCCAGCTGGAAGATCTTGAGGGTAGTAAGGAAGACATAGTAAAAAAAAAAAAAAAAAAATGTCAGAGTTCAGAGCAGACTTCTTCTTGTTCAGGGGACACAAAGGCAGGAAGGATTCTGTGAGTACCAAATCACTGAAAGTTCAGGAGAATTGGTTGATGCCTAAGGACAATATATTTCCTCAAAATAAAAAAAATATTTTTACAATATATGTCCATAAGTAAAAAAAATCCATCCCAGTATTCATGAAATCGAGTAGATGAGGCAGAGGAGGAAACTGCCTGAGCTGGAAACTCATGTCTGGGTTCAAACCCAAAGGGAGGGAACAGAGGGAACAGTAATGAAAGAGACAGAAAAGGCTGACAGAGTAAAAATCCTTTGCACTGACTTTTCCAGCAAGGTCTGTTCTTCTAGGGAAGATTGTATAATCATCAGAAGGATTTCTTCCATAGCTAATCACTAAGCCCCTAAATTATGCCTGCCTGTCCTAGCAAGGAGATCTTTTAGCTGTGGAGAAAGCCTTCACTAAACCTGAGGGACCTGCAGACACTTTTCTTTCAAGTGAAATGTCCATTTTACTTGTGAAACATTTTATCTGTGAAACATTGTATATATTGTTCATGGTATCTATGAAACCCTCAGCTAACTAGGATTAATATACAAAGAGCACACTCAGTCTGCAATTTGCTTTGTTAGAGCTAATGGAAGTTATAAAATGCTACCTTGAAGGTTTTATAAAACTAAAAGGCCTGGCTTCATAAAAATACTTGTATAACAAATTAAGCCTCTTTTTTTTGGTGAGGTGGTGGGTTGGATTTTTAGAGCAAGGTCCCAAAACGATCTCTAAAAGCCAGCACAAAAAGAATTATTGCTATGGGCCACAATGGGCACGCTGCTTTGTGTATGTGGGAAAACACTCATAAATCCAAGATAATATGAATTTAATAAAATCAAAGGTCTTCTGTTTATTTGAGCTTTAACATCATCAATGCTATATTGGAAATATTCAGCCATTCTAAAGCAAATCAATTTTGAATTTATATCCCAGTACAAGAGATTTTTGTTTTCACATTTTAACAATATGAAGAGTGCTTTCTTTTTTAATTAAGAAGGAAGAAGTACTCCCTCTACTTTTTTTTTGCCACTCCATTTGTGCCATATTTGTACTATGAACATACATGCCATCATATGCACCCTGAAACCAGACCATTTAAATTTTGAAAGGATTACTTTTAGGAATATCCTAAACCTCTTAGAAAATAAAAGTGAAAGTTGTAACTAGAAACTTCTTCTTATTTTGCTCAAATATTTCTTTTTAAGAAAATAGCATATACAGTTACAAATAAGAGTACCAAGTAGTACTGCAGGGTTTTTTCTTTCTCCTTTATTGCAGCACATATATAATTTTCTTATTTTCACTTGTGGTTCTAACTTTTAAATGGACAGACAGATGAAATATTAAAACTAACTTGCACAAAAGCCAGCTGAAGTCACAACTGGGAAAGACGTGAAAGCAAATAAGTAATCATAGACATTGAAGAGGAGAACAACATTTTGGTTTCTTATTTTAACTGCTCACAGAAAACTCATCATCACTGCTTTCCTCAAAGGCCACATGGTATGAGAGATCCCAAACTGTAAGAATATTGTCCCTCTGCTTTAGTTTTAATTTAGCCACTTATAAAAAAATTATCTCAGCATTTGGGTCTTGGGATATTTTCCAGACTGTTGCTCAAAGCTCTTTTTTGCCTGGTTAATTAGAGCTTAGTCCAAAGCGGGGGAAAGGAGAGGAGGAGACCAGCATTGCCCTCCAGGACAACTAGCAGCACCAGCTGTCACACAAGCTGCTGGCTCTTGGCTCTCCAATTGCTCATGCAGAAGGAGAGTGCTGTGTTTTCCTTCACTGCTCCTCTCAACAGGGCAGTGTGATCAACTTGTTTCCTTCCCTGCCATGATGAATCTTCAGCCTGTGCTGCCACCTGCTCCAGTTCCTAACAATTATCCTGCTCACAGCACATCAGGTCCATTGTGCTTTCACCCCAAGTTGGGCTGACAGCCTGGATTTCAGGCAATTCTGTGCAGAAAACAAGGTTTGCTCTGGAAACCCCAGAAGAGTTGTTTCTGCATTCCTGGACTCCAGTACCCTGAACTCAGCTCAATGCCCTATTTCAAGTCACATCCAAATCACCACCTCCACCACTTCCAGCCAAGAACTGCAAGCAGGCAAAATGTTCTATTTGCAAAACAATGAAACAAAATAAAAGTTCCACCAACCAAGTCTAAGGAGGGAATATGTCAGAGTAGAAAAAAACCAAAACAACCTGGCTAGTCTTTTTAACCATGCTATTAATAGTATGGCAATGCAAGCTTATGTTTGCTATTTGTGACAAAAAAGAATAACTTAACAGGGAATTGTTCTTCCATTATAACTGAAAAAACAGCTAAGTAGAAATATATTTCCCTGCAGAGCGTTATCAAACATTTATGCTTTTACAGCTTTGCTCTTGTCAAACAATACAGAGCAGCATTCCCAAGATCTGCTTGATGGAGAAAAGCAGGCTGTATAGATTGCCCTCAACACAAAAAATTAATGATATCATTGTAATTAATAAAACATTCACTAAAATCAAAATGTAAAATGGCTACAATTTAACATAACCATGCTAATATCTCTGCATTTATTCAATTCCTTTGGTATGGGACTCTGTCAGAATTTTAATGATGTAGACCATAGTAATCAAATAGACAAATGCAGAAAGATGACACATTTCTCTAAGCAGTCACTTTCTCATTCTAAGAAGGTTCTTTGTAGTAGAGTCAGGTCTACAGGTTGAAAATGTATTGAAAACACTCTTTATAGAGTTTCTAATTCTCAGCTGAACAAATGTTACTGTTTATCAAAACAGAAGAAATATACTGATACAGTTTAATCTGGAAGATAAAAAAATTTAGAGCAGTAATGCATATACATTGGAGACATAATAAATAAATGTACATATTTTTCTCTTTTACCCTGAGTACCATTGACAAAACCACTCGGAGATTTGGGAATTTAGCTGGCTTGTGAACTGCTAAAATTTCCCTCTGATGCATTCATGAAAAGAGTATTTCTTTCTAAATGGGTAATCTTCTTGAGTTTCTGCAAAAGCTACTTTTCTCCATTCCTATCAGTTACCAAGTCACTAATGCTATTTCAATGCTCATCATGTTGGAGATGAGCCCAGCAATAGCTGCCGAGTCATTTCTGGTGCCTAATGCTCACCCCTGGTGGTGTCACAGCATGGGTAATGGTGTCAGGCGGGATTTCCAGAAGGAAGAAGTCAGGTCCAGGACAGGGCAAGGCAGCAGCAAGGCTCAGAGCACCACAGGTAAACATGCATTTGGCAGGCAGGACTGGTGAGGAAGCCCCCAGCAGTCTCCCTGGCCAGCAGATAGGTTTGTGTCACCCTGAGCTCTCCAGGAGGCCAAGTGAGTGACTGCAGCCTAGATTAGAGGCTATAAACCTTAATTGTCCCAGACAGCTGACACAAACTAGTTCAAAGGAGAGAAACTCCAACCTCTCTCTACTACTGTGCATATTCCGTTGGCTTGCTGAGGCCTGGCTAGAGCATTCCTTCTTTTACCTTGGCCCTGCACATGCACATAGTAGTGCATATTGTCCCTTCTGTTGGATTTTTCCATGAATAAATATGACTTGGAAACCTGGATTCAAATTTATTCTTCTGTACACTTGTAACCAAGAGGAGAACATAACCCAGAATCTTCATATGGAAAGGGTAACACTGTCATGGCCAGGAAAAATGGGCAAGACCATTTCTCACCTTCATAGAAACAAATAACCATGATCCAGAGCCTCTTCTTGGGACCCTTTTCTATTTCTGAGATACAGCCAAGAATCTGAGCCAAAGATATAGTGAATTGCAGCTATCTTTAGCTAATGAAGCTTTGTTCCTTTTTTATAAGTGTTACACAGAAGGATGTGCCAATGATATAGCTCATGAAGAAGGAATAAGAGATGTCAGTTCCCTAGAAGTGCTGCATACAGAAGAGTACTGTATGTAAAGACGTCACTGGGCTACAATCAAACTTAAATCATCACAAAAAGGAAGTATTAGATCAGAAGGCTTAGTCCCTAAACTCCTCTGAAGAAAATCGAGTTGCCAGTATGACCACCAGCAATTACTAGGCTTTAGGTCAATAGACAGCCTTGGTACTTATCTGATCACTGGCAATGTTTAGTGGAGCCAACCAATTTCAGGCACAAACATCCAATATACAGGGAATAATTTATTATAGCCACTAATAGTATATTTTTCCTAACAAAATCCTATTTGATTTTCATTATATCCACTCTAGAATAATCCTGTGAACACCGAGAGCAGTAGTTTGGTGGGTTTATCTACCACAGTACATTTAGTATGCTCTAATCTTTCTCTAACCCAACTATATCATTGAGAGGTTGTGATTTCAGTAGGGCAGAGACTCTATGAAGTGTCTTCTGACAATACCTCCAAGGTCTGTTATCACAACAAAAACAAATCACTTCCAAAGAGATATTTGCTTAAATTACACTTTAGCTTGATGGCTAAAAAATGTGAAAATATTGGTATAATACTGACAATTTTCTGAAGAGTTCCGAATTTGATTGAATTTTTTAAAAATTGTAAAATAAGTACAATGTAGTGAGCTAAGGGTGGAAAGCTTTAAACCTCAGGCTTTCTACTAAAAAAACCCCAAACATTTGCACACAACATGATCCATCATGTCTGCACAAGTGCAGGAATTACTTTAATGTCTCTAACAGAAGGGCAATTTAAAAGGAATTGGGTTTGAGTACTCCTCCTCCATTAGAGCCCAGCATGAATTTTAACTTTTATCCAATGCCTGATTTGTTTTAATGCTGAATGATTCATGATGCAGCATAATTTTGTGTCAGGAAAGCAGGACCCTTTTTTATTGCTGTGACTTGATAACTTAGCCAAAGGATAATTTGAGTAGGTTTGTTGTTTTGGTTTTTGCCCCCTGGTGTTCTAAATGAAAATCTGATATCAATAATTTGAATGTAGGAAGTATTTAATTTTAAATACTGAGCATGAACGCATAGTTTTTAAACTAGTTGTCCTTTTGCAGTACAAGGTGCCCATGCAGTATTGTCTTGCTTTGGAATCACTGATATTTAAAGCTGTCTGCAAGCTGGAACAGAAAACAGACTGTATTCTGCATTTTTAAATCTTAAAAAAAAAAATAATCTGTCTATTATGCTGGTCTCACAAGATTTGCACAGTTTAGTAATGCAGAGCAAGAACCATCTTTACAGGAAAAAAAGATATTTCTCAATTGGTAGCTGTCATATCCTAGATTCATGGCTTTACAGTGATATCAACCAGATTCTATATACCAGTTTGGGATAAAATGTTTTACATAGGCTTTTTTCATTGCAGTACTTACTTAAATAGCAAAAGTGACTTAGCTCTGCAGGCGTCAGTCAACTGCTTTCCAGTTGCAGCATTCGTACTCTCCGAATAAATTGTAGCAAATAATTTTAAACTGACTTCATTCTTTCAAGGACCTCATCTTGCTGCACATGTACAAATATCTTTTTTGAAAAGCTCTAGATCAAGAGGTTAATTATGCAAGACAGTAATTTGTAAAAATATTAGAGTATAATGCTACTCAATAGTTGGAAAATATGCCTAAGCTTGCCAGTCTTTCCAGTCCAAGTGGCTAGATATGGCAGGGTGTGATTTGTCTTGTGTGCACTAGCTGTCTCAACAAAGCCACACAGACTTCTTAAAATGGAGAGGGATAAATATCCTCAGAAGGTGATTCCTTCTATTTGCATTTTTAGTAGAAACATAGACTTTAGGGAGATAAAACTGGATCAGAGTCATCTCATTAACAAGTAGATGACAGGAATGGAATTATGTAGTCACAACTTCAGTTTACCTAAAAATTCACTCTCCCCCTCTCATCTGTCTACAAAAATACCTAATTGTAATGGAATATCCCTGGAAAATTGATTATATTATTTTTTTATTAAGATCTAGACCATTACAGACACTTCTCTCCTTCCCTAAACAGGAAAAGTAAGTTTGCAACATTTTATTACCCACAGACAGATTTGCATTCTGGATCATGTGAAGTGTGAGGCAGAACAATTTTTGTTGAAGTCACTTTGTTGTTGTGCAGAGGTCCTTTTTGAAATTATAGAAAAAATCTTACATTCACAACATCCACACAGAAGTGAAGGCATGACCAGGAGAACAAATTTTCTGATAGTCCATTGTTCAGACAGCAGAAGCCACCAGTGGTGAGGCAGGTTTTTCTAGGGACACCGAGTGCAACATGCTCACCAAAATGAGCCCAAAGTCTTCCTCCCACTGAGCTGCTACCTGCCCACCCTCTACATGCTTCTGCCATTGTGGAAAACCTCTGAGGATGAAGATGATATCAGCACCTTTCCAAGGAAAACCCTTCCGATGCCTGTACATGCGATGGCATCAGCAAGGCTGATGCATTTACAGAGTGCTCCTGAGCCTTCTTAAACAGCTCCCAAGATCAGCCAGCACAGTAAAAACCCACATGAAGAGGTTAAATTACAGGCAGCATTCTTTCATTTCTCATTGCGGACTGAGGAATAGTTAATATGTAACCATTGCTTAAAGAGATAGAGGAAAACTCAGGCAGTATTTTCTCTCAGCACCTTGCATAAACAGGTCAATCTCCAAGACAGTCTCAATTTATTGGTAGAGTAAAGTAGTATCATTTCTTGCTTACTCACAACAAGATGGACATTTTAATCTAGCAGTCTGCAATCTTTGCAGGATGCACTTATTCCATCTGATGGTTCAAAGCCATCACCAGATAGTTGTTTTGCATATACACAGGGTTTGGTTTTTGGTTTGTTTTTTTGTTTTTTGGGGGTTTTTTTGGTTGTTTTTTTTTTCTGGAAATGGAAAATCTTTGCTCACCTGCAAAGGAATGAAGAAAAATAACAGAGGCTAATTTCCTTTTGCAAAACATTGACAAATATTTTCAACCAAATTTTTTTCTCAGTTAATAAAACCTTTCCAGCTTCTTCTAGTATAAATTCTAGTATAAAAACCTCTATGGATATTTCCTCCTTCTGCCTGGGGTGCTTCTGTGCATGCAGCAGTTAACCTAAAGATGAATAAACCCCATACAAAGCCTTAAAAAATTGCAAGTTTATTTCTGTACTATACTGGTTCTGGTTCTATACAGAAATGATGTCTAGAATATTGCATGGCAAAAGCACATAACTACATGGTCTTCACTATGGTTAGGTCAATTGCTATGTGTTGGAAGTTTTCTCGGAGAACATTGCTGGGGACAGAGACCATTGCCTCATGCTTGTCTTGAAGTCACCTGTTCTCTTGGTGGGGTTGCTGTTGGCCAGATACCAATTTCCCTGGCAGGAGAAATTTGGGAATTGATCTACCAGTAAAAAAGATGTTAAGGGATTGTTGTTAAAGGGAGTTTTAATACTAATAAGGAACACACTTTAAGGCCTATCCATCCTCTGGCCTTTAAAATAAGCAATGTGGGATAGACTTTGTTGACATATTTCTCTAAGTCCAATGCATTCACATTTTGCTATTGGAAATGGTCTTCAGAATCTATTAATGCACTTGAACTGAGGTTTAGGATTCAGTGGCTGGATGGCTACTGATCGGTCTGGATCAAACCTGGGGTGAGGAGTCTGCCAGTAATTAACTGTATAAGCGATTAAGGCTCTCATTTGTCCTTTGGCTTGCTGGTTCACCACTACCAATTTAGCCCTGGGAAAATGGGCAGAACCAGGGCCTTTTGAAAGCAGTCTGAGAAGCCTGGCAGGCTTATGTTACACATGCAACACATGGAGTTTCATATCTGGTAGGACATGCAAGATAAATTAATGTTCTTTGTGAAAAGTCAAAGTCATTGTTTAGTTCCAGTGTAGTATTTGTCATTTTTCTAGTCTGGACTGCTTTTTTCTCCTTGGAAACAGAGATATTCTTCCTCAGTTTTGATCCAAAGGCCACACAGTTACCAGAGATGTTACTTACTTAGAGGAGAATTGAAACACATATTTTAATAAGTCATCTCCTAAAGTGACACAACTATCAGCACCAACTTCAAAACTACAATGCAGGTGCACAGAAGTGGACACAAGTCAGCTGTGCATTAGACAAAACCCCATCTATTTCACACAGTCAGGACCCTCTGACGATTCTCCTGTTCCTACAGCAGGTTATCCACTGCTGATGACTTCAGACAGGACTGTGAGCTTTCTACCAGTGTTTACCAGAAGAAAATAAGAATGTCCAAACTGTTCAAAGTCAGAAGTCTACACTGTTTTATACACTTCTCAAAGACAGACCATTCTGTCCTCACAATTTAGCCTGAAACACCTTCTGTGATTGCTGAGAAATTCCCTGAGCAAAAAGCCCTCTTATAGCAGTTTTTCCTTCACTCAGTGTTTGTTAACACTCATTTGAATGCAAAGTGACTATTCAGTTCAACCATGTTTACAACTCTTATGATTCTTTATTTATGAACATTCATACAAATGGGCTTTTTGTTCACACAAATACTTGCTGAAGGGCTATTTTTCATATGAATACCTGCACTCAGAAAGAAACAAGGGTATTCTCTCAGAGCAAAAACAATTGCTACCTGTTGCTATTTGTTGGTTCTTACTCACATATTCTAAAAGATGCCATCATGCATTTTACGAAACACTATCTGGAAATTAGATGGCCAGCCACGTACAAAACTGAAATGTCAGTGTATTCTGGCACTTCTGCTTCGACTGAGTAATATCTCATGACCAGCTCTGTTGACTGCAGTGGAACAATTCAAAATGAGGAATTACTTCACCATATAAAGCCACAGAATCTAGCCCAAACCAGAAAATAACTGTAGACTGCATGCAAACAGCAGCAACTCATGCTCTGTATAAAATACTTAAGCACAGGGGAGTTTGGGAGTTTTTGGTCTATTGTTTTGGTTTGTTTTATTCCCAGAATAATGAGAATTCCTTCTCATTTTCAAAGCATTTTCTATGTAGCAGTAAAGCTTTGTACATTCACAAAAAATTTGTCTGCTTTAAATAACATCACAAGCTCCACTATCCTTCCTTTTTCTTCCCCAAGGGACAGCAATCCTTAAAACACCAGTGTCACCTTCTGCCATACTTAAACTTTGTATGAAACTAAAACCATGTTGTTGTTAAACAAAGGATGCAACTGAGTAAATGACGAGTTTTGAAATGTAACCTGTTGAAAAATTTCATTCTATGGTGAAAGAAATCCAGAGTGTGATGCTTTGGGAATATTTTTCACTTCATAACTTGGAGCCAAGTATATCAAATTTTATTTCCAATCTTGTTTTCTGGAAGAAGATTATAAACTCCTTTTCTCAGTGCCTGCCTTCCTGTCCCATAGCCTTCTGGTCCTCTTGCAGCCTCACTTTCCAGTCCTATTCACTTCCAGCAGCTCCTGCTTGCACCCAGTGAGCAGACAGTGACTGCACGAGGAGCTACACCTACTCATCCCTAGAGTTCTGTCGTTTCTTCCCATACAGATTTCCTATTTTTCCTTTCTAGAGCCTTACTCAGCGCTCAGTGGAGTGAGTCACTTCACAAGACACTTCCTGCTCTTCCTCCCAGTTGAGCATGCCTGTGCTCCCCACCCTGCAGTTCTCCTACACCCTGCCTGTGCCTTGGGGGCACCCAGGCCTGTCTGATGAGGGTACCTCACAATAGGATATATCCTGTTGAGACATATATAAGATTATGAGATAATTTCAACACAGTCACAAAAGCATGGAAAATTAGGAAGAGTTTGAGTTTTACTGATTCCTCTAAAATTGTAAAATATCATCAGTTTTAAAAGTTATGCTTTATCACATTCCCCACATGATCATAATTAAATGGATGGATATGCCTGTGTTTGATACAGCAGATAAAGTTTAATTATTGTTTTGTGCTAAGAAAACCGTTGGGGGATGGGGGACACATGATAGGTGCAAGTATGGTACTGAATTTCAGCCTTCTAAAAGCATAATTTTAGCCCCCTGCAGTTGCCAGATAACATTTCTGAAGTTGTGGAGATATTAAAAGGGTGGCAGTTCATTATGAAGCCATTTATATTTTGTCAGACTTTTAACAAGATTTGTGTTATCTGTACTATGCAACAGGAAGGCTGCTGCAGAATCTGTAATAACTTCTTACTATGCATGCCAAATTGTTGGTGCAATTGGCAAAGAGAGGAAAGGAATCAGAAGATTATATTAGGAACAGCCTACATGAGTTGTGAGCCAAGTTACCCAGCCCTCATTGTGCTGTTGCTTGATTAAATTCATACTACATCAGTAACCCATCAAATATTCAAATTATCACATACTTCAATATTATACTAAATTCTTGGAGTTAACAGAACTCAAGGTACATGTACTTCTGATTCTAAACACGAAATTGTATTCTTTTAATGCATTTAGCACACTTTGATCTACATATACTTAACCAACAATTCCTTCCATGACAATACAAACATATTAAAAATTACAGTCTAGCACTGCTACTACTGTCTATACCTATACATGTACTGGTTTATGGAGTGTAGTCTCTAGAATAACTGTTTTAGCCATTCTTCTCTTGCTCCTTTCTTTCCAATATAGCTTCTGAAAGACATTGTTTGTCACCAGCCTCCACTGTCTGCAGTCATTATTTGAAGTGTTAAGTGCATCACAGCGAGACCCTTCAGAAGGTGATAGTATATCAACAGGGAAGGAATATATTGATAGTCAGAGAAATTGAAACTTAAAGCTAAATTGAGCTGACAAGCCATTGATAAAATTATTTCACTCTTTTTGAAACAGGGATCTTGTGAAGCTGATATCCTGGCACTAAGCACTGTCACCATAAAGGCACTTACAGAAATATTGTGGGTTTTATACATTTTTTGCTTTCAAATGCCATCGTTTAGGATTTAAAAAGCCATGCTAAATATGGTTTAGGATACTCAGCCATTTTCAAAATTTATCTCATAGAAGGGAAGTTAAAAACTTTACCTGCTAACTTTCCAATTTAATGCCACAAATTAAGCTAACCAAGAAAGAGTGGCAGGCACAGAACGTAACATAGGTACAAGGAAATTTTCCTGAATGAAACCTAACAAAAATCAGTCAGATTATGCATGGGGATTTGATTTGTAATTCCCAAGACAAAAAGTAAGGTGGTATGAATTGAAGAATGAAAGTTACTATCTTAGAGGTAAGATTACACTTTCAAACGTGGAGGCCATCCATCCCTCCTAGACATCCTGTTCCAGACAAAGGAGACAATGCTGAGCTACAGCTAGTTAGAGATTTTCACCTCCAAACCACCAACAGGTGTGATATCTCCAAAAGGACTGAAAGCAGTGCCCGATCCACAGCACCCATGCCTGTGCTGAGCAGATTTAATAGCTTGGAATTGATTCCATATAGTTATGTCATTAACAAAAATGTGACTTGTAGCCAAGACAGGAGACAGATGCACTATGTCACAGCTGCACACAGGCTAGAAGAACCTCTTAGAGACAGCAACAATTTTTGGTAGGACAGGTGACAGTCAAATTATATACTCTGAAGAGCATCCTAACCACACCAGGTCCTTCTGTGCTCTTCAGGCTGTCAGTCATTGCCACCTACTGGTTTGGAGTTAGATGACTTTTCCACACAGACTACAAGTTTAGCAAAATCAACTGCTTTACTGCCAACCTGATCACCAGTCTCATCACACCCTCAGTGCTCCTGTGGATCTGATTTTGATACTTTCAGCATGCACAGAATTGACCAAGAATCGCCATTGCTCTTCCCTGTACCTGCCATAGCATTCCACGAGCTTAAGTGCCCCTTCTGAATTTCCACCAACTACTCCTAAGGAAGCATTTTAAACTTTTGGAGGTTTGCAACATACAGATCAACAACAAAAAACAAATTTGGGATTTGCAACAAAATAATTATTTATTGTAGCTGGGCTATTTGTTAATTCCCAGTTTCACATAGAAGACTTTCAAAACAAACTTTATAAGAAGGATTTTTTAAAACATAGTATTGACATTCACTAAAGTATTGACATTCACAAAGTATTGACATTCATAAAGAGAATGGAGATATTAAATAAAAAGGTTTTCCTAGCATTTAAAAAGTGTGTCATATATTTCAAAACCCAGCAACCAAACTCTCATATATACATAAAGAAGGATTTGTCTAATAAATCCCCAACATCTTGCCTCAAAATCTAACTAGAAACGACAATTAAGTAGCTGTCTACATCACCACTCAATATGACATTGCCACAGTGACATTTGAAGATTTAGTAGAAACAAATACATTCTATAATTATTGTTGACTTTCTGAATACTGTCTTGATCAAAATCTTTATTTGAATTATTTATTGAAGGCAGTGAATAGCCCAATGTCAAAGCTAAATGGAGATTCTGTTTTTAGACTGTGGTCAAGTCTTCTTTTTGCAACTCAGATTAGAGTTATAAATTCCTACAAATGCCTGTAGATGAACATACCATAGTATGCTTGACCAGAGGTCCTTGTCGCTTTTAGAGCTGTAAGTATGTTTAAGCTCCTTTTTCAGCAACCTGAAATCATATAGTTCTATTGGAGTTTCCTAGAAATTTTCACATGCTGCAAAATACCTGTGGGAGGTCTTTTTCTTTCCTCAGCAAAAGGCTACAGAGAGTTTCAAAGAAAAACATTCTTTCTACCCATCTTTATGCATTCACACTCAAAAGTTTAGAACCTAAATCATTAATTTTTTTCATCTGGTAGTCTTCATTTGTATGAAGCATAGATAATTTTTTTTTTTAATTCAGATCTGCTTGAGAAAATTGTATTTTAAATTTGAAGTCTAATTTTTTAGTAATTTCACTCTTCTGGTACAGCTGTGGAAGTACAACTCAGTTTTTCACACCAGTTAGTAATGTTAATATAAAGTATATATTGGGATATTGTTTTCACATGTGAAGGTAAAAAGGTCCTAAACCAATGAATTGTGGATGTCACTGGTTAGCTATGCTGGTAGAAGCCATACATAATCCAAACCTAACATGAGCATGCTGCTGAAACTCTCAGCTTTCAGTGAAGACCAATTATTTTCATTATTGAGAGGCAAAAAATATAATAAGAAATGGACAAAACCCCCTAGAATGATTGTGTTACTCAGTATTTTCTTGCTCAGCAACTACAGACTTTGAGTAACATTATTACAGTAACTTTCAAAATATTGACCACAGATCCACCACTTCCTCTAGCATGTGCTAAGCTCACAGGATAACCTAGCCAGGGTGGAGAATGAAAATAGTTCCAGAAATTTCTAGCTTCTCTTAATTAGCAGAAACAAGATTATTCCTTACCCAACATTAGTACATAAAAATAGTTCCCCTATCCAGTAGCATGCCCATCTTTAAACACAGCTGCTCAAGAAAACTAACTTCAATTCAGCAATCTGCCAAAGAACTAGTTGCAATTCCTAACAGCTGTACGTGGAAGTGTTGGCTTGTCTAGGTGACATCTCCAGGTGTTTGTTGCTTTAAATGGTAAGTGGAAACACTGCCATTAAGAATATCTGACTATTTACACACTGAAAGGCAAACTGGAAAGCAATCATGGAAAAGAAGAATGAAGAGGTACAAAAGTAACAGTAGATACAATTACATTTAAATTCCTCATTCCATATCTACATAAGCAGATGATACCTTCCCATCTAAGAAATCCTGACTTTTTTATTGAGAATGGCATGATTTTAATGATGTGTTTTTCAAAGGCATCTTTCATGGTCACTATTCAAACCTATAGATTTTTCAGGACTGCTGACAATGGCCTGCAAATAACGTATTCCTGGGGATTTAGATTATATACACTACTAATCATGAAAAGAAGTAGAGGAAGAAAGCTATCACAAATCCCTGCCAGCCCATCTATTCACGTGCCTTCAGCAGTCATTTATTACATGTTCCATGCCCTATCCGTGCCCATTTGTAAATGATACAGAATTTTGAATACAGTACTGTATACATCTTGTCTGTATATTTTGTTGCTCGTTCATTGAAGAATAAGATGGATGAGAGTGAATCCATAGACTGTGCTCCTATCTACTCTTAGTATTTGTGTTTTGAGAGATGAATGAGGTGTAAAAGTTGTGAAGTGGAAGGAACACTCTTTAGTAATCCATTAACATGAAGGGATTATGCCTTCCCCAAGCAAGTGAAATGACAAGTGTGTACTTATTTTACTCAATGACAAGAAATAGAACTGACAAACTGACATCGGACATGTTCCCTCCTTCATGTTTTTCCTGCACCAAGATAAGCTGAGTGGACTGGTATATTAACCTAAAATCAGGTTCAATTGCTTTAGGTACTCAAAGTGTATGTAATAATCATGTTTATCTTTATCAACAACCTGACATCTGTGATCATTTTTGATCACTGCAATGCCAGCTTGAATGACATTCACTGTGAAACGTACATTAACAAAATGATATTTTGTTGTTTAAAAAATTAAGTAGAAAGTGTTGAGCGTGTCAGTGTTAAATTCCCTCTATTGTGAAAATCTAGCAAATAGACTGACTCTGGTTTTGCAACTTCTCTGCAAATGTGTCATTAAAAATATAGTTGGGAAATCTTTGGATACATGTTGAAGTAGAAAATTATTTAATCACAGTTTTGGCACTATTACCCAGGTTATGGCTTGAGTATTTTCCAGTACAATTTTAACTGAGAGAGCAAATAAAAATATATACATAATAATCATGCCAGAAGTTTGTGAAAACAAGGACAAGGTGTGGACGAGGGGCTAGGAAGGCAAATGCCTTCTATCTCATGAAGTATAACTGAAGATTTAAAATCTCCTGCTCAACCCTAAATGAGCAGTCTGTATTTGGAGGGGGAAGACAAGTTTTTGACAAACAAGTAGCTCCAGCAAGAGTCTTTGGGGAGTGGGGGGGAAAAGTGAAGCTGGAGGTAAATCCCCTCCATTGCCCTCACAGGTTTGATCAGGCAAATTTTGCCACCTGTAAAGAAACCCCACAGTTGTTTCCTAATAGACATAATAAATAGCTCGGGCTGATGGGGACTGCTGGACTAGACATTAATAGGCTCACCACACCCAGTGAGTTTTGCTGGACAAGCAGTTGCCAGCCACATGGGGTTGGTCTCCTTGGAGTGGGCTGACCTTTGATGTTGCTGAGTTGGCAGCTTCCTATTCTTAGTTTTCTTTCTTAGGATTTTATGCCTTTTCATGTCAACATTTTCCCTCTTGAATCTTTGAACTTCTGCCTATCCCCACCTCAACAACCTTTCTTATCTCATATGGCTGCAGGCTACGTGCTTTCTCTCAGCTGTCTGACAAGCTAGCAGTCTGCTTAGGACTATAGACCAAGTTTATGCAGCTATGCTGAATCAGAATTGGCCTTGGATCATGGGCAACTCATCCCAGAGAGGAGAGTGTCAATGGCCAGAGAACTCCAAGAATTTGTGTGCATTTAATTAGGAACTCTTTGAGTATGAAGCAAACAAATCATTAGAATATTAGAAAAAGTAAAAGAAAGAGGAAAAATATTTCCCATGGATCTCGCACAGGGGCTGTATTTTCTGGCATCTTTCCTCTGCTCTTTTATGCTTGGTTTCTTTCCCCAGGCTAAACCCAGTGAGCAGTGACATGAGAATGTGAAGAAATCACCAGGAGCAGAAGGCCTGCCTAGCCCTGAAACTGAACTCTGCTATGTGACGATGACATCAGCTAATGGTCCAGTTACCACTCGGTTCCCAGAGCACGTTTAAACAAACTAGATCAATACATCTCCCACACAGCCATACAGTGGAGCTGTGAGGACAAAGAAGGGACACTTTCCAGAGTCACCTTCCCTACCAACCCCAGAATTACCATTGTTCTATCTCTGGTGTTTACAAGATATGCACTGAGTAAAGGGTTTGGTCCCTTGAAGATCAGTACTCACCAGGTGCCCTCCAATGCAAGATCTGATTCTCCCTCTCAGTGGGGCCAACATATCTCATGTTTTGAGTGACAGTTTTACTCTTTAGTCCTGGCATAGAGACAAGAAAGGCAAAGTAAGAAAAGGATACAACATGCCCTGTTCATCCTCCCACTGTTGAGATATGTAGTTCTGGTACACTGACAGTAACAAAAAAAAGGGCCAAAAATTTATGCTAATTTACCCTCATTGCCAGGAGCCTTCACACAGTAGACACATGTACTCCTATGATAAGCCCTTCTTATTTATCCAAAACACATACAGGATGTATGTGTTGCTGTGGTAGAGAGTCACAGCAGCAGCACTAGGTCACCAAGAAGTTCTCTGCCTTGAGGAAATTTGAGAGTTAGAGGATCCTTCTGGACAATGGATATGGCTTTTGGATCATGGATTGTCCTCCTGCCACACTGGCACTTTAACATATTTAACCAGGAGCTGTTGAATTGCTTTATACTTTAATGCATAAGAAAATTATATGCTCTTTCTTAAATTACCATTTACATCATCATAATTTTAAAAGATAACTTCTTGCTAATAATGTCTTCCACAGAAGAAACTTAATAATAAATAAGGTCTCTTCTATTTTTCTCGTGTACTAATTGTTTTTTCATTTTTACATAATCAAAGTCCTCTAACTTATCCTCATTAAGACAGATTTTTAAATTATAATTTCATGCAAATACAGTTGCAGGCACCCTCTGCATTATAAATTTCACCCTAGGAACTTAAACTCTTTCATTATTTATGTAAGTAAGCTCTTATTTAAGTTCTAGAAAACTAATTACATTTTTAATTATGAATATCAATATTTTTTTTCCATATAAATATACTGGAATTTAATCCAGTTATAAAATCTGTAAGCTACAATTAACACATGTATTTATTTCCAAAAATAGAGCTGGATGTGTTTCAGATTTTGCACAAGTTATAAAAGCTGATATTCTGGACTAAGAAATTAGACTGCATTGCATTAATTATTTAGTTCAATGATTTGCATTTCACAAGTAAAAATAGGTTCTTTCACTTTCTTCTCTCTTACCAGATGTAGGTGTTCTACTCAAATCTAGTGCCTCCCCTGAACAGTGAACAAAGTAAAGTGAAAAACTCAGGAAGCACATTAATGGAACAGAACTTAGCTTTAAGTACCTCATAATTTTATAGATCTGTAAACAACATTGCCATTCTTGCTCTCCTTTTTCTAAAGGTTAAACCTGTATGTCAGCTTTCTTTGTTCACTCCAAAAGGAGCATTACACATCAGCATCCAAATATGACCCAAAGGGCACTTCAGCTGGAGAACCTGTTGATAGAAGTTTGTTTTATATTTTACTGCTTTTCTTCTATTTTTACATTTTAGAAATAACCTGTGAAAGATCACAACTCTGAAACCACAGTGAAGTAAAACATTAATAGGAATAATAACCATGGGATCATGAGATGATGCAAGGAATCCCAAAAGTGTCTTTTTTTTGCTCCTAAGTCCTTCTGACTGTGATTCACTTCCAGACAGAACCAGACCAAAAAAGACAGCCCTCTGCCTTAGTGAGGTACTTAGTTGTCTCACTGCCAAAAAAAGTACCTTTACTTAAAAAGCAGGTTCTTAAAATACTGACTCAGTTGATTCACATCCCTGTTGCTTGTAAATGTGGAAGGTTAGCCATGTTTTCACTACAGTTTCCTGACCATCTTGAATATTGATCCTAATAGGACACGATGACTTCTGTTGAAACAGCAGAATTAAGGAAACATGATTCAAAGTAGTGACTCATGAACTGGATTTTAAACACTTTGTCATGATACCAAGTTTCCCTCCCTCACCTGTTCAGCCCACAGAGCTGTATCCAAGCCTTCACTGAATATCTGAGAGACAGGCCTAAACACAACCTGAGAACCTCTTGCTTCAAGCTCTACTCTGCTGTGATGGGAGCCAAAATCATGTGGAACCCTAGAACTGCCCTGGAAAGTTGGGATCTCTAATGTCCTTCAGAAGAAATATCTTTTGCTCTGCAAATTTTTTACTGACTGATCTTCCTAGTTTTATTCATGATCTGCAATAATACAAGATTCATAATTTTGTGTTGAGCCTGGAGTTTAGCAGATTTTACTTAAACATCTTTTGAATTTTACTTTCTATACATAGATGAACTCAGGTAAAAAAAAATTAAAGGCAACTTGTCAAACCTATTTGAGATATGGTATTAGATTGTCATTCACTCAGTGCAGAAAAGTGAAGCAAGTCTAATTTATTATATGTTGACCAAGGAAAGAGCCAGGGTAATGGCTTTCTTTAGAATATTTAGTTCAGGAAAATGCAACAGTCACATATAGAAAATCAGAGTTTGAGACCTAAAGATCTGCCAGTCAGATAATATTTGCATTAATCTCTTCACTGCCTTCTAATTTTTCTTGTTCTGAAAATATGTGCAGGTATAAAAATGTAAATGTGGAAATTCCTGACAGATACCATACTACACAATGCCAATTAAAAAGGAAATTAAATTGTACATGAAGCAGAAGAAAATTCCTTGTGACATTATACTAGAGGGAATGATAAAAGTGCTATAATCACGCTATAGAAAGAGATGTAAATTTTCTATTTTAAATGTGATGAGAATAAGACATTAAAACCTCAGAGATGGATGACACAGAAAATAAAAAATAATAAAACAGAAAATAAAATTAGGTGTACTCTAACATAACATCGAATGCTGTTATGAGAGTATGGTTATAGTTTTGCATATAAAAACCGAAGTGACCAAAATGTAAGTAAATTATGATTTATGTGATTGACTAGTTCAGTCTGTGTCCTTGGATAATTTGTTTAAGGACCAGTCTTCAAAAAAGTTGAACATATAAATGTGAACTTGTACTTCTGCTTGCACATGTAATACAACATGGAGGGTAAATTGTCATAGGAAAATGGCCAGTCATTCCCCCAAGTTCAGTGAGAGTCCACTTGAATCAAAAGTGAGTAAAAACCCAGGATTTGTCATCCTACCTATTTTGAAGAAAAATCCAATCACAGGGGCAGGCTGTGCTAATGAATACTTTTAGTCAGCTTCCATTTGAAATGTTTCCATTTTACAAGGAATGTCATGAAACATCCCTGATTAGGTATTCCACAGTTCCTCCTTCTATTAAAAATAGCTGTGTATCTGATTATTCTTTCACTAGTTGTTCATGTGATCCAAGTTTTTTTTCTGTATATAGAGAGAAAGGAACCCACAGATACCCAGAATAACACCTGTGTGCAGCAGAACTTGGTATCAAAATAGATTAAGTTGATGATATCATGCCTAAACAAAGAAAAAAATAATTAAAGATATGTGAGGTATTTCCTTGTCTTTTAAAAGTCCAACTACAAAGTATTATATGCATTATATGGTTCTGCAGCTTCAATTGTGGCAAATTATACTTTTTAAAAGGCCTTTAGACCCAATACAGGACTTTGAATGACAGAAATAGCATAAATATATTATCCTACAGGGGACAAGTAAAGCTGAATATATTCAAACTATTGTAAAATTGCTGCAGCTAATAATATAGAAACAGTGGAAGAAAGATTTCTTTTCATCAGTTTGAAGCTAATGATGTCCATGAGTCACACCATCTGTACTGAGCCATGTCAGTCCAGTAGTTATAGAGTTGTTACTGACTCAAATGATAACTGAGAAGGGTTAGTAACCCACATGGTGTCATTACTTGAAAAGTACCTTTCCCAGTAAGAATTCAGAGTTCACCCTTAGAAACTCACTAGTTTTGCATTACATATATGCATATTTCATTTTCCATACTGTTAAGTTTATGCTTAAATGCTATAGTCTGTTTTCTATTAACAAGCTCTATCTCTGGGAGTAAGCTGGCATTAACTGTTAACTCTAAACCCATGAGCATCTTTCACCTGTGTGTGTCTGTCATGATACGAGACAGTCCAGCAGTGCTAATTTGGGGCTGGACAGTGACAAGATATATCCGCACCTGGTTTTGATGTACCAGAATGTCATTTTGAGCACTGGAGCTGTTCTGGGCTCAGTGGAATTCAGGCTCAGATACTAATTCTGACATGGGTGTATGCGGACAGATACTAATTCTGATATGAAAGTACATGAATTGATTTTGACCACATATTTCATGTGTCAATACATTCTTCTGTATAAACTAATTAGATTTTTTTTTTCTGTGATTAAAGAACTAAACATACAAACCACAAATACAGATTAAGGTCCAGACTGTGACCGATGGCATTTGAAAAAAATTAATTGAAAGGTGAAAGGCAAAAAAGTTCTTAAAGATCCATTGTTAACTAGACCCAGGGGTAGTAATTAGGGAATCTTCCTCTTAGTCCAAATATAAATCAGTTATTAGGAAGGAAGTTTAGTGGCAGCAGTAGAAAACATTAAAAAAGTAATGAATTTACAAGTTTACTTTTGATGTGATGAGCAATAGGTTCCACTGTAGGCTTACCTTAATATATGAGCATGCACAGTTCCTCCCAGCCTCTGCTGATGCAAGTGTGCTGGGTTTGGATTAGTGAATAGAAAGTATTTGTTGCAATCATTAATACAGTTGTGATATTCTGATGGGTTGATGGGTAGAATTTACATCAAAGCTGGGAACATCTCAACCTTTTTACACAGATGCATAAAAATTGATGGCATTTTATATGTGGCACCATCTGCTTTTTGTAGGTTTTGTCTTTTCTGGATGTTTTTGTTTTAATTTATTCTCTATGGGGAATTAATTTCTTTAATGTTGAGCTTGTTAATAGGAAAAAAAATCTCGCTGTATATATAATACAAATAAATTATACAGTCAATTGTATGATATAGTTGTATAAATGGATTTTGTTTCTGTTGAGAAAGTAAATAAAAATTTGAAGTATCTTGATTTTCAGAAGCACCTAACACCCAAATGCCACTGTCTACTGAGGAAATTTTGAGCAGCTCCAAGGATCATTTCCTTCCTTGTAATAATCTGTGGGAAGATTATTGTCCTTATTGACATCATTCACCTTCTCTTTCAGCTAAGAGTACACTACCAAGCTCACAATCAGTTTCTCTCTCATATTTCTGCCCACAGCAGCAGGCATTATTGCCTGATGGGAACATTGTAATCAAACTATACCAATGTCCTCCAAACCTTGAACCTGTGCCCAGGCTGTGAGTCTGGTGCCTCCACTAATTAACTATTCTAAATTTAGCCGTCAACTTTAATTAGGAAATCCATTGTCTCCAAATATGTGACTTGATAAAAGGAGACATGAGAAACATCTAGGATCCTGATAGCATGAAGCATCAGCTATGGGGTTTTCATGAGCTTCAGCCTCATATCTGTGAAAATTAAGGATGCCCAGTCCCAGGTGGGATGGGGTGCAGCAGTGCCTTCTCACTTTTACAGGGCTTAAATCCTGACTTCTGTCGAGTCTCTTTCTATTATCTCACCCTGTGAGCCTGCAGGAGGAAAAATGGAGAGGAAGGATGTGTGCAGTCATGTCTGCGTTTTCTGTTAACCATCCAGAGAAGCCCAAGGTGTGTGCTCACACTGGGATCTGAGAGAACCACTACACTCATTAAATCTAAACTAACTCGGGCACCATAGCATGGGCAGCATGAACTCCACAGCGGGATGCAAACAATGCCTAAGATCCTAAGTCCCTGTGTTCTCTCCTGCCCCAGCTGCACCACCATCAGTTCTTGAACAAGCCAACAGAAGGGTAACTCAGGCTGACCCGTTATCAGATGCTGCTCTCTGTTTCACTCTAGGACAAAGTACCTTTACCACGTTCATTCAAAAGGATGGTAACATTATACACTGACCTTGGAAACAGAATTTTCAATATAAATATATTTATATTACATATGTTTTCAATACAAATAGAATCTAAAATGTAACACAGTGAAATTTTGCACGTGGTTACTGCTGGGGAGATACAATTAAATGATAATGCTGCAACACAACAGGTGCACCTAAAATTACATGAGATATAAGGTAATTCTGCAGTGACCTAATATTAAAAAATGATTGATCGTGAAGATTTGACCCACACTGAGACATTTCTCAACTGGTCATTTATCTAAATGTGGGCTTTCTAGGTAGAATCATTAGACATTTTCTATATAGTAGGAAGAAAAAAATCCTGCCCAATTCTTTTTCTCAACTGTGCAAAATAAATTTTCCGTGGAGCTCTGCAATAATTAGGCTTATACTACTAGTTGACATATAATCTTAAATAAATGTATTTGGCAGTCAAAGCAATGGAAGTCAGTGAGGAACTTAAGTCTATAAATAGCGAAAAAGTAATTGAAATAATATGAAATTAATTTTAACTTAAGCATAAAGAAGTATATGTACCAGGAAGTTCATTGGTTTTGATATGTCAATAGGCATCAGGGTAAAATGTGATCTTTCCCCTTGCAGAGGAAGCTCTAAGTGAGAGCTCATTGACAATGATCTCTAACACACATGAGACAGATGTAGATGCAACCAGCTCACAGCCTAAGCACCCATTATGCTTGCAAACAATCTTTGTTGAGACAACCTCACTCCGAGCTCCATCCCAGCCTTTTCCTCTCACTGCTGCTCCTTTCATTCATTTCTGTCACACCCCTTTTATCAAGGGCTTCAGCAGGAGAAGTCAGTAATGCTTGAACACATTTTTCTCTCTCATAACACATTCCTCTTGTCCTATTCCTATTATAGAGTAGCTTACAAATGTTTGAGACAAAGGAGCGCAGTAGAAAATAATTAATGTATTTACTGGCTCAGCGTGCCAGGTCAGCTGTCTGGTATGATCTTCCTCAAATTACTTTGCGTGTACCATGTGGTAAGGATTTGTTGGTAGTCAGTAGTTTTCACCACCTACTTCCCATTAATTGCTCATAAATATGTTCTTACCTGGGTTAACTACAAGGTCTTTTGAACTGACCCCTACACTCATATCTACTTGTATATAAAACACAGACGTTTTAGTATATTTTGCTAGCTGGCACAGCTTAGATTCAAGCTGTGCTGGATTCTGATAAATGCAATGGATTTTTTCATGGATACTCATTTATCTTTATCAATACATTCACACAATGGATTCCCACAGAAATAATTCTTCCCAGGGTATTTACAAAGGCTTTTCTCTATTCTCCATCTCTTTATGATGCCTGTAGCAATTAGATTTTCTTTCTCAAGGGAAAATAAAAATGCAGTTGATTTTCTCATATTTTTGCAGGGAATTTCCTTCCTTGCTTACCACCAAAGTCATTGCACTCAAGTACACCAGAAATACAGTTGTCATTCCTTGAGTTCAGAGGTGAAAAGAACAATTAAACTGTAATTGTATGCTCACTGTGTTGCTGAGAATGAGTCTTCTTATCCAGGACAATGGCTATTAAGAAAACAGTTCCTAGTGTTCAGTCACTGGGAGTTTTGACTTGGTGGCAATGAGTGAAAGGAAAAAATAATAAGACAGCAACTGATGCAACACCTTTACAACTTCCCCCTCATCTAGAATTTACACAAGTGTTCCTGTAATTTATCTTCATGACTCTAGCCTACTTACAACACGTTTCACATATTTTGACTTTTAGTCCATTTGACATTTTTTATGATCTGTTTATCAAACTTGCATTGAGGTTTAAGAGCTCAATGTTGACTCAAAAATCTAAAGTGTATATTGTGTACAAGGACAAGAGAAATTATATTACTGAAAGTATATGTGTGCCTGCATATAGGTACTACTTACTGCAGAAAGAGCGGCAACACAGGAGAAAAACAAACAAGTTAATATGATATTTGTGGTGGGTTTTTGTTTTCATACAAGGATATTAACTGAATTTTATTATTTCATTGAAGGGCACTTTAACAGCCAAAACTATATTTAACTTCTAGAATGAGAGTTGAGTGTGATATGTATTTTATTTTTAGTGTCTTCAGACCAAACATCAATCACTCTCTCCATGTTTGAAAGAAGATGAAAGAGCAAACAATAGAGCAGAAGGATTCTGAGGCTAAAACCTCTCAGATGTTTGTGAATATACAAGTCTGTAAATATTGATGATTCTTGGCAATGAAAAACATTCCTATCAATTTAACTCCTGGGAGCAGGGAAATTAAGCCAGATTTCACAAGCCTTTCAGCCTTAATTGAATAATGAGATCAATTAGCAATTACACTAAATTATTGAGTCTTATACATACCATCACATTATCTCATATATTCCTCCTTGTAGGCAACCCTTGCTAGGGTAATCAAGCCCAAAGTACAAGCAGAAAGAGAAGTGACTATTCTTAACATATAAGAAACCACAGAAATTGTATTTTGAGGGCATGAAATTCATGAAACTCAAATGAGTTTCTTCCAGTAAAAATTCATTATTTGCCTTACAAATCCTAGAGCTACTACAGGAGTGAAAGCTTTGCTGTGTTCCCTGCATGACTGGCGGTAGTAGTCCAAATAATAGCAGCTTTACTCGCTCGAAGTTCGTGTTGGCAAGACTGGTGTTTTTGTCTGGATATGTTTTATGGATACAGATTTAGAATTTGGATTCATGTGCTGCCCTGAGACACATATGTCTTTCATAGCATGTTGGTTCCCCCCTCAGTTTCACGAGTGCACTTCACAGATATCAGTGGGAGGTGCAGGGCTGCAAGCACTGTGGGACTCTCACTTTAGCTGGAGGCTTTCTGGTCTCTCCACAAGGAAAATGCTTCAATCTGTCTTGGCTGCCTGTCTTTTTATCTTCCTATGAAGGACAATCAAGCAGAACTCTTTCCATACAGAAGTACCCCTTCACTCTCTGCCTGGCATGGACCAAGCTTCCCCTGCAGTCTTTCCTTTTCTCAGGCAATGAGTTCCTCTGCTCTGTGCTTGGGGTTGTGGCTTTTATACTTAATTTTTCCTGGCAATGGGGAAAGGAGAAAATGAAAAGAGAATATTTTGCTAGCTTGGACTCAGGAATCCAGTTTGTAGCACACTGAGGGAGGGAAAAAGAGCTGAAGTCCATGTATAAAGAAGGGAAAATAGCTAAGGCAGATGGAAAGAGCGCTAGTAAAACTTTTGTGGCAATTTTGGACCATGACATCCTAATTCACACTGATGTGGAAGATTTTAAATAGTGAGGGGGATTTCAAAGATTACGGAACAATGAACATGTTATAGAGGAGCAAGAGGCCCTGGAGGGAAGCTGGGGTTAAATCATAACAAGGAATTTTTAGGCATACACAGCAGCAGATACTCTGCTAAGGTCTTGTCTAGGAAGGAGGTTGGCCACTGCTGTAGCTTGTAACCAACAGAAATTCTCCTGTGCAAACAGTGCTCTGTGCGGTTTGTTCTCTAGGTTGCACCAGGTTACTGTGAAATCAAAGTCAATTTCCAACCTAGGAAAGGATCACATTTTTGCAAATTACAAAGTATATGGTTTTGTCCAAAAATCTTGCTAGATGGGCAATCATGACAAAGTGCTGAGACCAGAATTAGCCTCCAAGAACAGAATTGATCAAATGCCTTAGTAAATAAATTTGTTGGACTGCTACCATTGTAGACAATATAGCAAGAGTTCTTTGAATTGACATTAAAACCACACTGATTCTTTAAACTAGTCAAATTTAATACCGTGTTTTCTTAATATGTACTGGGGGAGAGAGGGAGAAAATTACTTCAGAACTTTCAATAAAGCATAACAGATGAGAATCAATGGCATCTTGGAAATTATTTCAGTGCATGCAGATAAGACTGGGAACTTAATGTGCTCTGTAACCATCAGCCAAAATACGCCATTAGAAGTGCAAGCCATGTTACAAGCCCCAGGAATCTGTAAGAAATCTATTGGCAGAAAAATATTCCCACTGAAGTTCCTGTTATTGATTTCCATGTTTCATTAAATGCATTAAAATTCTACTGCTGGTGAGTGCTTCACTATTGCTGTAATGGGCACTCCATAAATTGTGATAGAAAACTGCAGATTTGGAGTAACTGCACATCTGCACTTGTGCAACACAGAGCACCTGGCCCTGCACCTCATTTGCACAGAATGAAAGCTGGTAGCAGTGGAGTAGCACAAAGCTTGTAGTAGCAGCATACTGAATGCATACATTCAGACTACAGATGTAGCAGCCTGCAGCTCTGCTTTATAATTTTTATCTCCAACATGTGATGGACAGAAAGCATTTTTCATTTAAAACTTCACTGAAGAGGAAAAATACTGGAATTATGACCTCTTTTGATTCAATTCACTAACAGTATTGATTTTCTAATGGAATCTGAAGTGAGCCTGTTGATTGACATCAAGGGAGAACAAAAGTTGTCACAGTGCTGAAGAAGGAAGCAAAGAAAATTGTAACCTCATTCTGAAAGAGATATTGATATATTGCAGCAGAGGTAAGAGCTCTGGGGTATATTCAGATTTCTGAAGAAATAACCATAGTTTGTTTTTTTTTTTTTCTTTATGGATCATCCTTCCTTACTTAGTGCTACTTGTCTTGAAGAGGCAGCAGATCTCCAGTTGTTTAGAAGGTGTTCTACACAATGGATTTCCCTACATTTTCTTATCTGGAAATGTAAGTATTTATGGTTTTTAGAAAATATATAAGTTACTTTATGTGATAATGATCATAATAAACAACATTTTTTGAATTTTTGTACATCAGCAAAAAGGTCGCATGGAAAGAGGGGATACTGTAAAAATATCCTCTTACAATCAAGTTTTCTATTATTTTAATTATTTGTAGATACTAAAACTGGCTTGAATAGAAATCTTCCCTCATTTTTCATAGCAATTCACAAAAAAAGGAAGTTTAATTATTCTTTCTGTTTCCATTTCCTGGAAAAAAAATCTGAATTCAAAAATATGACATCTACAAAACCATTTTCATTAAAAATAATAAGAAAGAAAGAACTACAAGAACTTATCTGCCAAATAAAATAATTTTAAATTCAAAATAAATTTGTTTATCCTCCAAACTTTAGAGAATCTGCTAAAAAGCAATACATTGAGACCACTCAAAAATAAACCACCCAAATATCCATCAGAAAATAATTTTATGAGAAACTAACTGGTCTCATGAGGTTTTCTCTGTGAAAATTATTTCAATGGCAACGTTGTATTATCAGTGGAGCAGTGGTCAGTGCAGCATCACTGAGAGAGCTGCAGACCTGGGACTGTGCACAGAAGGAAGAATTGTACACACAAAGGACCTGCACACTGAGCAGGCAGACAGCATGTGTTGGTTTTAGCTTCTCAATAAAACTTTCAGGACTTCCATTTTAGGCAACAGCAAACCATTTGAATCAAAGTACTCATTGCAAATACTCACTATGGCCTGTTCCCTTCCTGAAGGTCTCTTCCCTGCCCACAGAAGATTTCAGGACCCATTGTTCCAGGAGAACTGGTCTGGAAAGGCTCTGAGGAGCTGTATGTGCTGCATGTATATTTGTGTAGTGCACATATAGTTGTAATCACAGGCATCCATCAGCAGTGAGTTCCAGTGCTCTGATTTAAAGAATTTGTGCTGAAAAGGAACACCATGAAATTACTGTATGACAAAAAGAAGACAAAGGGAAAGTGTTAAGAGCAGGAATTATCTTTCCTAACTTTTATGATTTATAAGTTAGTCTAAGTTATTCCTGCAATGTTTACATCTTAGTCCAAGCTATTTACTTAGGCTCCCTCTAAAGTCCGTTAAGAGATGGAGACATCTCCACAGGATATTCATCCTCTCTCTTTTCCTCTCAAGTGACTCAAGGTGGGATGATTTATGTGGATGTGCACTGCATGAAGGAGTGCTGCAGAACCATGGCTAGCTCCCGAAGGAAACACAGCAGAAGTCTCATACTAAGCAAATCAAACTTTTTTTTTCTAGGCTTATTGTTTACTTACAGAACTGTCAATTTGTCTATGTTCTCTCTTCTGTGTAAGCAAAAAGCCCTCAAGCAGAAATGTCTGAGTATGCTACCTCCACCTACCTCAGTCTCTTTGCACACTAAAGGAACATAATTGGGTCATCAAAATCTCTGATTCTGGCTACTGACCCATCTATTTTTTGCAATGTCTTGAAAACAAAACAAAAAAAAATGCTTTCACAAAAATTACAAATTTTTGTAAAAAAATAAAAATTACTTTCTGAGACAAAGCAAGCTTCTATGTATTTGATTACCTCAGGGCATAGTTCAAACTATGTTTTATTTAGTGGCAAAACCATTCTAAGGCATTTTCACTTTCACCTAGTCTGGCTAACCATTCCTATTCTTGCGCAGATTCTTCCACCTCCTTCTGATGATGATGCTGTTGTTTGTGCTGCATCAGAGAGGTTTTTTCTGTAATGCAATGAACATGGATACAGTCCAACACTCAGATGGTGGCACTGGCATAATAGAGTGGCTTGGGAGAAGTGTTCAGAAATCAGGGAACTAAAGGAGGAAATGTTTCCATTGGCTTTGCTGATGGTGAAAGACTAAGGTTATCATGTCTATTGATATGCACTTACAATCCTTATGACCCATTACCCTGCACAGTGGGTCTTTCTAGGTGGGAAGGGATCTTTTATATGAGGTTCCCAGGGATGGTATGTCTAATTGTAAGGTGCCTAGAGACACAGAGTACACACATTCACCTTGGTGAAAGCGATGAAGCCACTTTCTCCCACCAAAAATGAGGGTTTTTTTTTCAAAAGATAGCTTTAACACGGAGATTTGTTGTGGGCAAGTTTATTTTACCCAAATATATCTCATTTCATGCCATATCAGATATCATCCATCTTCATGCAACCAGCTGACATAAACACCATGATGTGTGATGGTTAACTTGACAGAAATACAATCAGAGGCTCACACTTGATCTGAATCCAGTCTGTCTTGCCAGAAGACCTGAGAGCACTAATAAACACAGGACTTCAGAACTGCTGTTTGACCTCAGAGTGCTTTCAGAGGACTGAAAAACAAACTCCCAGTTGACTGTACAGAGAGCAAAATTATCCAGCCTGTCCTGACCCCCTCCACCAGGCCAGCTGCAGCCAAACTCACTTTGCTAGAAACCTCTGTATTAGCTAGCAGTAGACTCATTATTTTTCTGAATGATCAGTTGGATAGCAGCCATAGCAGAAACAAAAAAGAGCCTGACTTTTATATAATGAAAAATCTCTGCAAGGTTACAAGTTGTTGTTTTTTAACAGCTATAAACTTCTATTATTTAACCTTTAAGGTTTCTGGTAATGCTTCTCCTCCTGCAGCAAACCCTTAAACTAGCTCTCCCCAGCAAGCTGCAGGGACCATTTCAGAAGCTGAGGTATTTCTTAAAGGGGAGAAATATAGGTAAGGAGAGAACTTCCATCATAACGCCCATCTGTGCTTCTTTAGTGCCTGGTATCAAAAATTCCCATTAGACTGGCAGTGCACAATATATTCTGGCTGCTCTCCCTTTTGTCCTTGACAAACCTCTTATATGTTGTGGGCTAGAGGGACTGATGAAGAGATAGCAACATCAGTTTTATGCCAGCTGCAGATTTCTCCATCCTAGGTCAATCCCCTGCTGCACATTAAAGGCTACTTCAAGGTCCCTTCACGTTCCTCAGGTGGGTGGACTTCAGCACAAGCTTGAATCTGACCCTCAGAGACCACTGCATTATTTGAGGTCTGTGATTTGTGTCAGCTTTAATGGTTGTTGTTGGGCTAAAATCCTGCCTGCAGTTTGAAAGTTCAGTTTGAATTTTGCCTTCATCTCCCTGTTTGATCATGATTGTGTCTAAAGTCTAATTCAACAAATCTTATGTGCCGTCTTTCTCTGACATTTGTTTAACTCCAGTGGTTTTACTCTGAAGTTTAGACCACAGTGTTCTAAATAAGGAGGGAAAGAAGTTGATGAAAAGACTGTGATAGATTGCATATGAGGAGATTATAAAACAAATTAAATCTGAAACATTTTAAGAGTTGTTGCTGCAACTGATAAAGTTGACTAACATTAGCAGGCAGCACTTAGGGAATCTGTTCTTTTAATTGTAAATAGTATGATGCTTTATTAAAAATCACTCCATAAATCCCCCTTTTTTGCAGTAATTAATGGTTCTCTCCTATCTCACTTATCTGAGATGCTGTCATGTGTCTGCAATGCATACAAGGAAAATATAAGTCTTTTATCTGTCAGCAAAAGGAATGTGTATCCTTGTTGCACAGTGCAATCAAAAGGGTAAATAAAATTTTCATGTGGTAGAGGAAATTCTAGTGTTTTCATATGTTTTCAATTAAGTTATAATTTTTGGTTTTAACAATGACTGTAGTATATTGCATCAAGAATGCCTCTGCTGCTTCCTAAAGCAGCTGGACACACTTGATAGATTACAAACTTTCCAACTGAAGGAGCTAATCCTGGAAAATTATTTTTGCACAGTATTTTTTCTAGTGTAAGACACTAAACCACTTACTAGAGCAAGGCATTTCTGGAAGAAGTTCTAAGAGATAGACTGGTAAAAACAGAGATGTAGAGATTATGAAGGCCTTGATTATACTAATAACAAGAAACCAACCAAAAACAATCTAAGAAAAATCCTTGATCTTGATCTTGATCATGATCATTATCTTGATCTTGAGGGCTTGCATGTGGGAACCACAAGAAAGAAAGCTATCACTACAATGCTTGCAGAAAATGTGAAAGGGCCCAAAAAAAACCCTAAAGGTGTTAAAAATATAGAAGAGGGAAAACAGATTCCCCTAAAGAGAAATATAGAATATGCTGTGATTTCACAGCCAAATTTCAATATCCCTTCCTTCATTATGCCTGCATGCTTTCTAGGTGCTATTTATTGCTGAGCTCACTTTATCCTATAAGAATTTTGAAATTTAGCTCATTTGGATCGTGAAGTATTCAAAATTTTCCACAAATAATGTACTTTGTCATCATCTGCATATTTTTGTGGACACAGATAGCTCAAGTTACAATCAGGCTGACTGGATACCTACCATTGCACGGGAAAAAAGTTTTGTTTTTAAATGGAAAACAAAATCTTATTAAATTGAGAGTAAGATTCAAGCTTCACTCAGAATGAGACCCTGAAATGAGAAACCAGAAGACAAGAGAATTTAAAGCCCCTGTCTCTGACACAACCAAGCCAGCTCACTTAATTTTCTATGCCTTTTATCATTTTTAAGTGAGTTTCTTTAAGAATGGTTACAATTATTAAAATCAATTAAATATAGAGGCAGAAGAGGGCTTGTTAGCCCCATCAGTTGTATTATCAGTATTCCATATGTTGTTCTTGAAGAACTAATGGCCAGCTATCAGCTCTTGTTTTGGTAAATTGTCCATATGGTGATTTTTTCTTATTTGGAACATCTTCTCCTCTTACATCATCCTAGAAGATGCTGTCATGTGCTTGTACTAAACAACCTTGAATGTCTGAAATACAAATAAAGATTTGTACTTCATCACTTCTACAGTCTGACAGAAGACATTTTGTTTACTTAAACATAAGGGCTGGAGAAAGAAATCCAACTCCAAAGAGCAAAAGACTGAAAGAACTTGTAAGCTACTCTAGCCATAAGTGATGAAGGGCTGTAAGAAAGCAGCATTATCAAAGGTAAATGCTTAGGGAATAAAATAATTACAAAAGGTAAAGTTTGAGGAGTTTTAGTTTCAGAAGATCGTGAAGGGTAAGCCATCATGTCACAGGAGGGAGCAAGGGAATAGGTTACAGCTGTTCGATTGCCAATGCCACAGAACAACTGAAAAAGGAATGCATCACAACGTCTAAAATTGCTTTTAGTCATTGTTATGAGTTTGTGGGGAGGTTTTCCTATTCTGTTTTGTTGGTTTTTCTGGTGTTTTGGAGGAGGGTCTTGAGGGGAATAACTTTTAGGACTATATAAATAGTCTTAACATTTGTCTTCGGTCAAGAAAATTTGGTTAACTTCTTACCCATAAGCTTTTCTGCTCTTTAACCAAGAAGAATAATATATATAAAATATAACATGCATAATATGTAATAGATAGTATGAAGTATAAGCTAAAAAATCTATATATTCTACTGTATCATATAGTATTGTATTATGATGTATTATATTATGTTACATATTTTATATATTATATAGATTGGTTTTCACAAAATTGAAGTTCATGAGACAGCATAGTGCAAAGCCACCCTTTGCAGACCCTGGCAGCTGGGGTAGATACCAGTGCCTTCAGGAGCAGTGTATCTCCCTCCTGGCTGCAAGAGGCACTACAAAGATTTGCATTGCCAATTCTGAATTACAAAAAGAAGCTTTTGCCTGTTGGTCTGAACTACCACCCTTCTGGGAAGCTCAAGGCCTTGACGGACAGTTCACTGAAAGAGACTAAGGGTCCATCTGTCCTGTCTGTGACAGTGGCCAGGAGTGAAAGGCATTGTAAGAGCAGAAGTGCTCTCAAGTTCCAGTGACCTCTAGGGGACTTCTGAATTGTTTCTTAACAGCTGTTGAAGAAAGTTCCTTCCATACATTTGTCCAGTCCACTGTGTTACTACATCTCAGGGCAGGGGGATACACAGTTTAAACAGAAGTAGTGGGAAAAAAATGTCTCTTGTTGATTTTTTTGAACATACCATCTGTCCATTTCATTCTGGCTTTTTTTTTTCAGATAACAAAAAACAATGAACAGCTGCTACAGCTGCTCCTTCTTCACTTACCCTTGTACTCTGTATTGTTGTGGGTTGCCATTACAGCTACCTGATTAGTTTCATTGCTCAAAAAGAAATGTTCCAAACCTTTGACCTTCTTTCTCCTCTCTGAACTTTTTGTAGCACCACTAGCTTCTGCTTGAGGTGAAGATGACTAGTTCTAGACCACATTTCAAGATATATTCACAGTATGGATTAATGGCTTGCGAATCTTTTTCTGCTTTGTTTTCTATTTTTTCCCAGTAAGTGTTACAATACACAGCACTGGGTTTTTCTCACTATTTTTTTCTCACTATTAAGAATTGTACTGATGTTTGAAAATACCTATTATTATAAGCACAAGTTCTGTTTCCTGCATGGAAACAGGTAGTTTAGGATCCATTGTCTCAGACTGCTTTTCCCCTTCATATTTATTGTATGGAATGTAATCTATCATCCTACTGCCTGCTTAGTACCATGACAATTTTCCTCAGCTCTTTGCAATCAGCTTTCATTTTTATTACCCTGAATAATCTCACATCACCATTAGTCTCCTTGTTCTCCATCCTTTTCCATTTCTGTACACTCCAACAGACACTGCAAAGATCCCAGTGATCTATGGCTTTTGTCCATTGTGAAGCCCAAACATTTATTCCTTCCCTTTGTTTCTTACCTGTTAGCCTGCTGTTAACCTATAATATGACTTCCTTCTCTCTCCCACAGTCAGCTTAATTTCTTTAAGAGCTTATGATACTGACTGCCCCCAGATTTATCACAGAGTAAAGGAGGATTATACTTATCTACTTTAAAAAATGCCTTCACATCTATAGATGAAAAATGCTAGATATTAATATTAGCTAGGAAATGTGTATTGCTTTGCCTTAAAAGGCAAAGATAAAAGATATAAGAAATGGAACTGAAGGAGCAGGAATTTGAGAAATGCATGGTACCATGAGAAGAGGGCTGGCTGCTATACAAAAATCAGAGTCGTACCCATCTTAGCCCAAGGCTTTTTGAGTTTTAGCAGAGTTATTGCTTGACTAATTTCTCTGTGTGTAAAAATGGGCTTCCAACTGTGATTGTGTCAGGGTTAAATAAATGTGGGTCTGGTAGCTTATCAAAAAGGTGCCAAAGAAAGATGACTCTGCTAGGCTGTGAATACAGGTCCTAATAGGTTTGTGTATTAAGTCCCCAAAATCTTCAGTGGTTTAATCATCTGACATTTCACTGGGGGATTTGATGTCTGTTACTTTTTTATTTTGCTAGGAAGTAGCCCTCTAGCAGCCTGGAGATAGAACTGAAAAAAAAAAAAAAAATTCTCATGCAAATTTATCTCCAGTTTATTTCCAAATATATTTGAGCATTTCTTCCTCAAAATTTTCTCATCTTCTTCTGTTTTTAATAAATGTTTGCACAGCTTTCCCCAGAGTAATATTTAGCTATGTAGTGTATCACCTTAATACAAATTAAAAGCGGGTTAACATGTCACTATTAGAATTTTTGCCTAATCCCATAATTAAGGTTTTGCCTTGACCTAGCTATACTCAAAGAAATTGGTAAAATTGTGACTTCTATTTGGATAATGCCCTTGGTGAAGACAATCAAAATATGCATTATGCATGAGCAAAAGAGTTTTAATACCATGTTTTGCAATCTAAACCATTCAAATCACTTTTGCAGCTTTTGAAGTTCATGTGGTTTGGTTCCTTCTGGTGTTATGCACAGCTAAGGGCAGGGACACCTCATTGATGTGACATGGGCAATCTGCAACCCCTCTCAAAAACTCCTGTCTTCTGCCTGTGTGCCATTGTTTCACCAAACAAGGGTTATAAATACAACTGGTCTGGATCATGTATCAGGTCAAAAATGAAACCTCTGAGTGCAAAGAAATAAAAAACTCTAAACAGTGTTTGAAACAAAACTCAAAAGACCTTCAGAAGTAGAGTGGTTCCCAGCAAGATTGATGTTGTAAGGCATGAGGTAACAGGGCCAACCTGTGTAGTTCCTGGCTGCTGTAATAAATCTCCCTCTGAAGCACATGGACAGTGGAGCCAAGCACAGAGGCAGGTGTTAACATCCCAGTCCAGCTCGGATGTTGTTTACATCCCCTTGCAGTTTAGAAGAGATTTGTCATTAATACATTATGTCCACCTGTGTAAATTTGTAGAGGTATTGCCATCTTTTCTGCTCCTGACTGCAATGCTGGTCATTCACAGTCACCACACAGGTCTCCATAGATCTTTTCTTGGTCTACATTGTTGAAAAATAGAGATCATAATAGTGATTTAAACAAGTTCTGGTTTCTTATTCTATTTATTTATTATGTTTTACTTGGTTTATTTATAAATACAAATGTTTATGGCTGTATAAAATGTGTCTAAAAGCTGAGCATGTTTTGCATCTTCTAAACACTTCTTTAAAAATATTTTTTTTCAGGTTGAATCCTGACAAAGAGTATCTGGGGGAAAAAATATCAAGTGGTTACATTTATTTGAATACCACCCAACTGCCCAGATTAGTTCATCTTGTCTGGAAGGAGATGTAATTAAGCACAGTGGATTGAATGTTAAATTCAATAAAATGCCTCAGTAAGTTAATGAAAAATCATTTTTATCAAGGACAGAAGTCTGTAGATTCAAAATGCATTCATTCCTTCCCATAAACTTGATCTACAAGAATCTTCTCTTCAATTATTGAAAAAGGCTGAAAACAGATAAGTTGATTAATAAAAACTGGGAAACCCTGTGAAATCCCATTATATGTTTTCCTAATCTATATAAGAGATTCATCCATGTGATAATGTTTTTTATCATTGGCAACTTCTTGATATGTAACTAGTGTGCATGGAAAGCTATTTCTATGGATAAGTCACAGAAAAGGTCTGCGACAAGACCAGATCATTCATTAGATCTTCATATTTCTTCAGTGAGAAAAAAGGAACTACAATACAGCTTTGCAAGTGGTACAATTCTGAGATAGAAATTTGTGCATTCAGATTAGCATAAAGCATGAATCATAGAGATCTCATTATGTGTTTATGCAAATATGCATTAATTACACAATTACAAGCATCTATGGTGATGAAATATAATTAATTATGTGACTTGGTTTACTTTCTGAATGTAATGCCATTAGTTACTAGAGGCCCATAGATGTGTTTCTTTTTTTGATTCACTGACATTTTAATATTATGGGGGAATTATGAATTAGTGTAACAACAGATTATAAAAACAGATGGAATAAACTTAATTGAAGCCAATATGATTTACATATCTTTAAACTTAACAGTTTGTGTATTTATCCAGTTATAAATGTTTTTCACCATGATGAAGAGTTCTGTTTGGAACAAAAGTTTAAAAAACAGTGACATATCTGGAAAAGACCCTCTAAGCATGTGTCTTAAAATGTTACGCTGTACTGACCCAAAACTAAGCAGTGGAACATAATTTAGGGCTGCCAAAGACAGCTTTACTGACCCACTTGGGAAGTAAGGGACAGGCATTGCCAGCTGGAGACCTGGACAGTACAATCTAGTTTATTTTCCTTAAATGTCCAATACAATAGTCCCTACTAGCGACCCAAATACATCCTAGCTGCTGCAAACAACAAACTGGGGACAGATCAATGGCTTTTTCAGGGAGATTATATCTTTCTGTTAATTACAGGAGGAGCCTTGATGTCTTACTCAAAGGCAGTGCACTCTGTAGAGGTGTTTAATAAAGATGAATCTTCCCTGTGTATGTGAGGCATGCTTGCAGGAGCACTGGGTAGGTATAACAGCTTAGACAGGTAAAAAGGAGTGGCTTGTTCTCTTCACTATAATATCTCCTATGTGTTTAGGGTATAAGTCCCAAACTGTGACACAGCAGCTTTGAAATACCCTGCTTGGTCAGTCTGCCCTGAGTGCTGGGACTAATTGCTACCTGTGTGGGACAACTGAGGTTTTCCACAGCCACTTCCCAACTTCTTGGGCCCAGTGTATGTCTTGTGTGAAGCCCTTCACCATCATCTCCATAAAAATCACAGAGTGGTTGAACTTGGAAGAGACCTCTGGACATCACCTGGTCCAATTCCCTCAGCTCAAGCAGGGCCACTTAGAGCCATTTGCCCAGGACTGTATCCAGATGGTTCTTGAATATCTCCAAGGCTTCAGAGTCCACAACCTCCCTAGGTAACCTGTGCCAGTGCTCAGTCAGCCCACAGTGAAGAAATGTTTCCTGATGTTCACAGGGAATACTTCTGTGGTCCTGTGAACTGGGAACTGAAAAGAGCCTCTCTCCATCCTTTTTGCTGCCTTCAGGTGTTTCCCTGAGCCTTCTCTTCTCCAGGCTAAAGAGTTCCAGGTCTCAGCCTTTTCTCATAGAAGAGATGCTCCAGTCTCTTCCTCATCTCTTTGCTGGACTCTCTCCTGCATGTCCACGTCTTCCTTGTGCTGAGCCCAGAGATGGACACAAGAGGTGTGGCCTCACCAGCGCTGAGTGAAAAGGAATTATCAACTCCCTTGACCTGCTGGCGATGCTTTGCCTAATGCAGCCTGGGACAGCACTCACCTTCTACTGCAAGGTCACATTGCTGCCTTGGCCTCAGCTTGGCTCGTACCAAGCCCTCCCGGTGCTTTCACACTGGGTTGGGTTGGAAAGCAGGTTAGCTTTCCAGCTTTGTGGCCCCCCAGTACACGTTGTTGCCTGTTTTTTTTCCTCCCCAGCTATAGGACTTTGCTTGTAGAGGACCCTCTGGATAGAAGCACAACCTTCTGGTGAGTTAGCCACTCCTCCCACACAGTCTCTATACTGAATTTTTCTTTTCACCAATATAAAGATTTTCTGTCTGACACTGAAAATTCTTGTGACTGACAAGGAGAACATAGTATGTACTAGCTTAACCATATCATTGCTCTTGAGCTCAGGCTTGCTCTAGGCAAATCAGGAAATTCTAATGAATTCTGCTATTCAACCCCTGGCCTTTGCATTTGCAATGAAAGAGCTACTGCAAAATGCAGAGGAAACCTCCTCCTCCCCATTTTAAACAATCATGTTGTAAGGTTAAAGTGCAACTTTTCCTTCTAACCATAACTGAATGTTTCACAGCAGAGAATCAGCAGGTTTTAAGACAGCAAGTATTTATAAAATGCAGGGAAATTCACTTGTAGGTCTAGGAAACTTTGGATGAAAACACATGGAGAAAAGTTTGCCATAACCTAATCTGTCTGTTCTCTATTTTTTCACTTCAAATTTAATATCTGACTATCTTTTCATAGATATAAAAATAAGCTCCTTTCTAAGTACTCAGATGGAGCACTTCAAATACTGATTACAGCTCTAAACCTGAGGTTTACTTTTATATAAAAAATGTGAACATCTCAGTTTAAAAATTAATTTGACTTGCTTGTTCAGAATACAGATAATTGAAGAATTTAAGAAAATACAGTTATTAAAAAGCAGATGGTTCCTTATCATTGATTATTTTTAAAAGGGAATAGTCTTCTAAAAGAATATACCTGTTAGAACTCAGCTTGTACAGAGGTGCTTGAAGTCATCCCTATTTCTTGTTTGAAAATAATATATTTCATAAAAATAGCTTATAATTGTATACTTTTAACATTTTCCATTGGCCGTAATTGTTTTATACTGAAATCATTAAAAAAACAATAAGACTCATAACAGACTAGCATTAAAGCAATGCTAAGTGCCTTTGACTATGTCGATTAACAGTGTTTATCTTTCTTGGTGATGAATTTCTGGAGCTTCCTCTGAGGCCACTATTAATTAGAAGCTGGTGTCATTGAAAATTCATGGAAGGTCTCCTCCATGCTGCTAACGACACCAAAATTATTGTATATTATTGTACATTAACACAATCTATTCTCATTAACACCATCAGTAACAGATCTCTGTGCCATTTCTCAACAAAAAATTCTCCTTTTGTGACAGAAGACATGACTTCACACCAGCTTCTTTATTGCTCTAGAGAGATGGACAAGTGCATGTTTTCCACTGAAACATACACTGAGTCACTTGGGGAAGTCTCCTCTGTGTCAAAATAATGGATGTATTTTCATGGAGAAGTTGTAGCTTATCAAATGTACTTGCTACAGAGATCAAAGGCTTTCACTTACTGAAAGACAGCTGTAAAACAACTTGCAGAGGCTCTGGAATAGTACTAGACACTGCCCAACTCCACGTCTCAGCTGCTAAATACTTCCCTAAGCATCACACAGCAGACCAGGCTTTCTTCTGTGCTATCTTAGGGACTGGGATCCAGGAAAACAACAGGGGGGCTGGTTTTCACATAGCTGTAACCTGTAGTTAAATCTTTTATAGCCATTGATTTGTACAGCCAAACATGAGAGTAGAGCAACTCCAATTAACAAAAACCAGAGGAGGGATAAGCTAAACATTCTCCAAGTCATTGTTGCACATTAGACATCACAAACAGCTTCACCGAGTACTTTACTAATATATTTCTAGAACACAGTGACAGTTAAATAGTAGCATTGGTGTTTCATAAGCCTTAACAATGTGTTAGTGCTGTATCACATAAAAATGTTTTCTGTCTCAAATGAATTTCAGGATAAAAGGAAGATAAGGAGCCCGGTTTTCTGCCAAAGCCAGCCATCCTGGTGGGTGCCAGCCAGTCTCCAGCTGCAGCTGGGGGCAGCAAGCATGGTAAAGACCTGGCTATACATCTCTATCACAGCTGAGCAAGTGCTCTGGCTCACCTGCTCAAAGTCCCCATAGAGCTGTCAGACAAATGAAACCAGGGGCTTCTAGGGCTCATCTGCCAAGCACTGCAGTCCCAGGGTGGGCTCCAGCAGGTGGGAGCATTGCATGGGGCCAAGAGGCACCAGGGAGAGCCACCCATGGTGCTGGGTTGGACCTGCCCTCCTGAGCTTCATCTGCTACGAGCCTGGAGCCAGCATAGGGTTTGCAGCTGGGGTGAGCAGGGGTCTACCTCACCTGAAAAGGCATTTTCAGCAATACTCTTTTTACTCTTGCTAAACAAGCTATAGGATTCAAGTCAGAAATGGGGCTGTAGAAGGAGCAGCCCGAGGAAATGCCAGCATTTGGGGCACAATCTAGCACACAGATTTAAGATTTCTTTCTAGAAAGCATAAAGGAGATTTGAAGCTCATATCTATCATAAAACCTCTAGCTCTCTACTGCACTGAACTTAAAAACACCATATAGGAGAAAAAAAGCAGCCCAGAACAGGTTAAAACTTTTTTTCTACCTGATTTTCTCAGAGAAGGCATGAACGCTGCAATTCTCCTGTCTGCTGTCCTCTGACCCAGAAAAATTGGTTAGCTTCATACAGCCCAGTCATAAACCCCTAGTGGAAGACTGAAATGTCATGTTCTGACATTCAACTTGAAAGCCACATAAGCCAGTTGTCTTAATTCACTTAATGAAGTGTTACCTTCATTAATAAAAACAGAGAAAAGAAACTCTGAGGAAGAGACAAGCATTTATAGTATGATCATGCAATGTGATCTGTGTATACAAATACAAAAATATGTATCTATACATGTTTATATAAATACATAAATAAGTAGATATTTATATACAAGCTAAACATTTCTCATGCAAACTCATCTGTCAGTTCAAGAAGTAAATGAAAGTTCAGCTCTCCTCTTCATTTGAAATAAGTGCTGTGAGCCAGGTTTGGTTCCTATTTTCAAAATTTATAACGCTGTGATGCTTGCCAAAAATTCTTAATTAGATCAGAGGAGCAGCAAAACTGTCAGATGCAATAGCAGAGTACAAAGAAGGAATAAAATATTCTGGGGTTAATTGGATAAGTTCATTCAGCCAGTTTTGCCAGGCTACTTTCCTACAATGATCCACAGACAGATAATGAGGATAGGGTTTTTCTCAGTAATAATAAAACTGATTCCTCAAGTACATTTCATTTACAAGAACTCAGATATTGTTTATAACTAACATAAACCAACAATCATATCCCCCTTCCCACAGTACACATAAACTGTGAACTTCATGTGAACTCAATTGCTTAGAGAGTACTTTGGGTATCTCACTTGTATGAGAATTTCATGAGAAGTGCTGCTGGCTGAGTGCTGCAGTGAGGCTGAGACTCAGTGACATCTCTAGTTGCATAAACTATTTGAGCTTTCATGTATTCAGAAGAAGGCTGCAACACTTAGAATGACAGAGTAAGAGATGATGGTGTTAAACTCAAAAACAGCTGTATTTTTCAACTGATTCCTCCATTTATTTAGAGAGCTCACATAAAATATGACATTTGGGATGTTTTACTTGACACAGGGTATTAACACAAGAACATTTCTAAGAAATTAAAACCCACTATTTTTAATAGAGAATATATTTTTATGGTGAGAATTTTTGGTAATAATTTTAGTTTTTCAGTTGGTTGTCCACCTTGTAATGGATTCAGTGCTCTAGGGACATATCTAGAGGGAGAGTAGGACATTTGATTCCCACGGTACTTGACCAGAGGGAATAAATAAACCTCACAGCTTCATGATGCAGGAGGCAAAGGCCAGCCTGTGCATTATTTTAGAGGCCCTTCCAAACCAGAGCTGAGTGCCAAAAATGCAGCACAGCTATTCTGTAAATGAGTTACCTTTTGTTAAGTCTCAGCACAGCTGGTCAGGATGGTTCTGCTAATGTGATGCTTCACCAAATCATTCCCTAGCCACAGGAGAATGTTATTTCTTTACAGAAAAATAAGCACTGAGATATTCCCTTCTTATGGAAAGAATAAAGGACTCTTGCCATTTTATCTAAGTTTTATCTGCTGATACAATGGCTCATACTCACAACCACCATTGGGAAGTTAACAAGTAATTTAAAGTATACCCTATGTAGTTCACCTATTAACGTGAGTATTTTATAGAAAAAGTTAGAGACAAAAAGTGTTTTGAATACCTCTGTGTGATTTCACCAGTTATTTGGGAAGGCTTTATTCTGAAATAAAGAGCAGTGATCTTCCAGAGGTTCAAACAGACATTCATCATTCAAAATACTTTCCTGTCAATTAGGGAATAGCACAAAAGAGACCTGTGTTACATCTGGTTCTGCTAAATTCTACACAGTGAAAAGCAAACTTGGAGAACTAGGGCTGTGAGCAGCTGCCTCAGTGGGAGTTGACGTGCAGCTGGAGAGGAGCAGAAGGAAACTTCCTCACCATGTTTCTGTGTTCAAAAGGAGCTCTGGACTTACCTGAACACTGTTGGCAGCACTGCAGCTGTGCACTGCTCCAGGGCATCCTCTGCTTCTTTGTGGTGTGTCAGACACCCTCAAGGCCTCCTCTCCTCTGCAGACAGAGCAGAGGACCTTGTATAGCCATGGTAGAAGCCACATGTGGCTTTTCTACCTGTAGACGCTTTCACAGCAGAGAGCTGCTTCTAGAAAGCATTTAATTAAGCTAAGCCAGCACTAGCAGCAAAAATGGAAAATTAAATAACAATGGCATAAAAGTAATTCCTGTATTACATACTAATACTCATGAACTTCATGTTCTTCTGAACTAAAGATGAGAAAAACTGCAAGGGGGTTGTCCCACAGAGGAAAAACAGAAGCAGGCTTGTCCCTTTATTTGACAGGATACCCTATGCCCATTACACCCCTTGGCCAGCCTTGATACTCTGACCTGCTGTTGCAGACAGTCTCAATCCAGGGATTTTTTGGATAATTTATTGTAAATTAGCATAATTTTTTCATTATTGATTCAGGTATTGAGAAACAAACAAACAAAAAAGACATAGACAAACAAAAAACAAAGGCAATCACCTTTCATTCCCCTTCCACATGTTCTACTTCATTTCAACACCACTCCTCCCCTTTCCATGTCTTTGCTGGTCTTATTTTCACCACACTTATCTCAGTCCTTGCCAGTCTGATGGGGTAATGGGCAGCACAGGAGGTGGGTGACAGTGCATAATTGTTTCTTAATCCAGTCCCTGTTTCCCACCCTTTTCCTCTCCTCCTCCTCACTTGTTACTGCTCTCAGGTCCAATGTGTGTCACCCATTGATCACAGCCCCTCAGTGGTGTCCTTGTCCCAGCATGGGCTGCCACAGACTCAGTCTTCTCCTCCTTCCATGAATGCTCTGCAGCCATGACAACAACAATGTCCCTTTCCTTTTGCCTATTCTGTTTTGTCTCTCCAAAAGTGTCTCCTCACATGTCCCTGTTTTGTGTTTCCTCTCACACCTCTTTCTTATGCCTTCTCCCATGTGCCCGCACATGTGTCCTTTTACATCTGCTGTGCCTCTTCACAGGTGCCCTCTGGTGTCTCCTGCCCAAGTGAAAAAACACCCTTTCCTAAGCACGTCCACACAGAGCTGTCACAGGCTTCCTGCCTGCCTTTAGTTTTGGTGAGCACTGGGTTTTCTCCCCATTTTGAAGACATCTGAAAACTTCTGCAACAGGGTCAAAGCAGTTCATGGCCCCATCCCACACAGGCCACCCCACCAAGTACCAGGATCAGAATAAAAACCAGGACAAGAGGAGGGGCATTCAGCATTCCAGAAAAGTGTGTGGGAAACATCTTGTGCATTGGGCCATCCTTTAAAGGAGGATTGCAAATGTAGTATTAAAATCACTTATTTCTCACTCTTTCTCCACCAGAAAGCAACAAGGTTTCACATCTTTGGGCCTCTGAGCATAAACCACAATCACTGCAGAATCACTGGTTCTCCTTACAAAGGTATTTGTGCTTGATGGTAATAAAGTCTCAGAGCCCAGAAAGCCCAACCAAGGGTGCTCAGGCTGCTCAGCAGAGCTGCTGTGGCCTGCGTGTATCAGGCTGGGACTAAGCTCATGCTGTGCAAATTGCTGAAGCCAACTTGTATCCAAATTATGGGAACTGCAAGGAGAAGAAGGAGAGGAGAAAAGAGGAGAAAAGAGAAGAGAAAAGAGAAGAGGAGAATAGAGGAGAAAAGGCTGTTTTCTTAGGGTACCTCCACCCGAAGCCTCTGACAGATCCACTGCATGACACAGGAGCATTCCCTACTGCGTTTTGTGCACATGGTGAGGAAGGTTTGCTTCAGAGGTGCCCTTTGTGAGAAGTCACCAGAAGCTGCTCCTGTATTGAACTCACTGCTGCCCAAAGCAAAGCCTATCACTGACACTGGTGGCACTTTATCAATAGTGTACTTAACAGAGGGCAAAATACATTTTTACCCACAGCATCTGTGGGAGACAGGAAGAAAAAATGTAAGAGAAACATCTCTGCAGACATCAAGGTCACTGAAAAAAAGGGGAGGGATGAGGTGCTACAGGCACTGGAGCAGATATTCCTCTGCAGCCTGTGGTGCACACCATGGTGAGGCAGGATGTCTCCCCCACAGCCCATGGATGCAGACTGAAGAGCCCTGAAGGAAGCTGCAGCCTGTGGAGACCCCACACCTGGAGCAGGCCCTTGGCAGGAGCAGTGACCTCTGGAGAGGAGCCCACACGGGATCAGTATAGCCCATGAGGGACTCGGAGAGCAGCTTTTGAAGAACTGCAGTCTCCACAGAGCCACTCTGCAGAAGTTCATGAAGGATCACATACCATGGGTGGGACCTCATGCAGGAATGGGGAAGAGAATGAGAAGGAAGGAGTGGCAGATATGGGATATGAACTGAACACTGCCCCCATTCCCATCCTCCTGCAGGGCTCAGCACGGAGGAAGGAGATTGAGGAGCTGAGAGTGAAATTGAGCCTGGGAAGAAAGAGAGTGGGGAGAGGGTGGTTTCAGTTTTGCTCCTGTTTCTAACTAGCTCTATTTTTAACTGGCAATAAGTTAAACTAATCTTCCCCAAGGTGAGTCTGTTTTGCCCATGAGGACAATTGGTGAACAATCTCCCTGACCTTATCTCAACCACCAAGATTTCTCATCTTATATTTATCCCCCCTCTTGCTGAGGAGGGAGAACAGCTTGAGGGACACCTGTCAGCCAGCCAAGGCCAACTCACCACACCCACACAGCTGTTGCTACACAGGACATTCCCACAAGAAGACAAAAAACTTCAAAATTACTCAGCTGTTTTGCAAGCAGTTACCAGGCTCCAGTCACCTGCCATCTTATCCATAACCTTGTGCCTGAAATATGAACATATCTTCAGGACTGGAATATGTAAAATGAGATGGAATACATGGAGTGAGGTGGAATTCAACAGCACACAGAAGAAGGTCATGCACCATGACCCAAAAGCAAGAACTTCTGAAATAAAGGAGAAGCTTATTCTACAGCAATAACAGAAGAGGGGAAAGACCTGCACCAGGCAGAGTAAGGGTTACAGAGAGCCCTCACTACAGAAGGGCCATGAAATGAAAACAGTGATCCCAAGAAGCATTAAGTGAGGCCTTTCTACCAGGAGAGAGACTTATTACTGCTATTGCACAAGAGCCAGATCAGTCTCATCAGGAACAGGGAACACAGCCTTCACTGCCTGTACTCAAGGGAAATTGAATTCACTGAAATACACACAAAGGAGGGCTGCCAGGATGACCAGGCGAATTGACAGACCAGTTTGCAATAAAAGCCTGAAAGACCTCAGCAAAAGTGACATTTAAAACTAGGGAATGGATTTTTTTTTTCTGTATGTGTATGTGGGAGATAAACAGGAGAGGATTTGGGATGGATGGATGGATGGATGGATGGATGGATGGATGGATGGATGAGAATAGCAGGAAGGAAAATGACATTTAAAATACAGGGTAGTGCTGGCAGGAAAAAAAAAGTAGGAAGGAGAGGAAATTTTAAAAGCTTTTCTGTTTCAGAAATGATGAAGCAGCTTTTCAGTAGGATGAAAAAGTGCAAGAAATATATGTTGGTTTAAGATGGTTCTTGATAAATTTATGAATGGAATTATATGTCCCATACAAGACTACAGAATTGCCTTGTTTGATGACTCCCAGCAGTGTCTCTAATCATCTGCACTGACCTGTTTTTATTAAATATAACCTATGTATATATCCAGACTAAATGATTTGTGATGTGTTACTGAATTCCATAGTATTACAGACTCCATCAGAATTCTTCAGTTTTAATTTAATTTAAAAAGCTCACCAAAAAGGTAGAGATTTAAAGGGTATACAAATGCATATGGGAAAAGATGGATAATCAGATATGCGAGACAGATTTAAAGAAATGGTCATGCAAAGGAGAAACTAAGGAGAAGTAAGAGAAACAAAGAATGTAAAAATACTTAACAGAACACTATGAAGAGAATAAGGAGCAATTACTGTCGTTAGTCAAAGAGGTTGATCAATTAATGCTAATAACTACATTAAAATGCAGCAGGGAAAATTTATAACTAGAGGAACAGTGACATAACAAAACAACCTGCAAGTGAAAGTTACAGCATTTCAATCACCAAAGATATTCAAATCTATTTTAAGAATAATGAAATCCATCCACCAATGATTTAGGTTGATGGACTGAGATGACCCAAGAGGTATCTCTTCTACCACAAATGAGTCTATTCTTCTGCAAGCACACTGATGTTTAGTAGGAACTGCACTTCAACAAAATGATTAATCTTATTTTTACAAAGAAACCATGTTATAATAAATATCAAGTGGAAAGATAGCTACCTGGTTTTTCCAATTAGTGGAAAATTAATGGTATTTCAGTTATCTATATTCTGGAATGTTTCTATTAAATCTTTCAACTAAATCTATTCGTGCTGTAGTTCCTCCAAAAAAGAATTCTTTTCAAAAGCAAATCCAGTCTTCTCTCATGTCTAGCTTTAGAACAACTTACTGCACATATCTATTGAAAATATTATACATATAATATTTGAAAATATTATACATGTGTTTAAGAAACAGTAAAAAATCCCACTGGTTTCATGTAAATTTGCTTTCATATGTTCCATTATTTGTTTGCATGTTAAGAGTGTTGAAATAGGCCTTTCATGTGGTTTTTATCTGTTGGAAATGACACAGCACACACTACTTCCAAATACATAGGCAGCATTTCATCCCTAGCACCCCAAAGTCTTATTAAGATTATTCTCTCTTTTGCTTCATCTTGTTACTCTTCTGTAACAGTCATGGTTCATCAATACCTGAGTATCGTGTCTATGTGGACCATGCACACTGAGTTCATGTAATTATTAGGAGAGACACTAGAACAGAATGTATCCACTGAACTATTCATCAAATGTAAGACTTTAGAATATTTAGAAATCACTGGAAGAATTAGCCTGGGTTTTTCTGCCCATTTAGCCAAAAATACACTGGTATCCATTAAAATAAAATCAGAAAAGATAAGTAAATCATGTACTTTGTTTATTTTCTATGGACAGAATATTATGTAAAACTGACATCAAGCTATCGCAGAAAAACCTTCTCAAGATGTCCTAAAAAGGGCATCAGATCTTTTAGTCCCAGTCCAGTATTGGGAAATTAGAAGAAAAATAATCCACTTCTAGAGAGAAAGAGGCTGGTTAAAAAGAATCTTTTACTCATTTTTAAGAAAAAAAATGAGAAAGGATTAGGATGCTAAAAACAGGTCCAGCTGAAGATCCATATTGTGCCTCTGGTATCAGCTATTTTGTGTAATTTTGTGTGCCTGTCTCTTTGTTATTCATGGGATTTTTCTAGCACAGATACAGCAGCACAGAGGGTGCAGTAAAGTTTCCTACTAAAAATATGATCTCTCTCCTTGCAACACAGCAAGTCCAACTGCTCTGCTCTCAGTAGGTCAGGGTAATACAAGTCAACATTTCCTTCCTTGTTTTCCTAGCTGACCTTTATGTAAATCCTGCACTCAGAGTCCAACCAAGATTATCAAAACCCAAGGCTCAACATTTTAAAATATTGTTTATATATATATTTTGTCTGTAGAACTATATCCCTCCATAGATCACAGCTGCTAGAGGTAGCTGTTATACTTTCCATTATTTTCCTCATTACCCAGGCAGGAAAACAAAGGAATTTTCACACTGTCCAGGACAAGTGAAGAAGAGACTTTACATGGATCAAGGAAGATGGCAACAAGTGCCACAGGGCTGTGTCATAAAACACTGTCTTTGGGGGCACATCTTCCCACACATCAATCTTGTATGTGGCTCCTTGTGTCTGAAAAGGCATCCACTCTCAGCTGGCTGATTGTAATGTACCTGGGAAACTGTTTATGGTGTTAAAAGGCTTTACACAACAGGTGAATGAGGCAGCTGCAGAAACAACAGAAGCACAAAAAAAAATCAGTACAAAACTCTTAACCTTTTTGGTTTCATAGAAACACCAAAATACAGAAAGTGAAAAGGTGGACTCTAAAAGACTTGCAAAAAGATTCTTCAGAGCTATCTGGAGTATTATCTAAAAAATATCAAACCATTGCAGAATTAAAAATAAAAAAAGGCATTCAATACAGTTGTACATATTAGTTCTCACGTATTTGATTTTTGCAAATGGCCTTAGCTTAATTTTTCCACTTTGCCTGGAAAATACTATCAGGAAATTGTAATCAGTATTGAAAAATTTAAGAGAAGATTGGATATTTTTCTTTTAGTAAAGGCTACTGTGTGCTGAATGTGTAACTTGTTTATTAGTGCTTTATCAATTCTATATTAGAAAAAGAAGATGAAGATTTACTGTTCTGGTTTCAAATCCTGGATGTCTTGATAACTTTCAAAATTCACAGAGTACATTATGCCTATTTCTGTGTCAAGTGTGCAGCAGAAGTAATTTGTTTTTCTGTGTAAAAAGACTGGCAGATTGCAACAAATTAGGAGTTTCAAAATAGTTATCTTTCATTATACATGCAAAAAGTTTTATAAATTATTTTTAAAGTTGCATTACTGTTTAGCAAAACTGCTCCTAAGTACCATTTGAAATAGTGTATTTAAGCTAATACTCGTTGAATTGCATACTGGAGGGCTGTTGCAAGGTCCACCTAAGGAAAAATGCACCATGTACTTAATGTTCTCCCTCTGTGTGTCTGAATATAAACTGTATTTGTTATTTGTCTGTTCCATTCTTCCAAGAAAGAAATTCATCCAAGAAGTGCTGTCCCTCTACCAAAGGAGAATTTTTGAAGTAGGTCTGTAATTTGATCTTCTGTTTCTTTTTTCTCGGGAAAATGAGTAAGGTTTTCTCTTCAGCTTGTCCACTATGAGCATCTGCATCCTAACTCTCTTAATCTGCTCTTTTTTTTCCAAACCAGCAGAGAAAGGCCAAATTTTGGGAAGGTCAAATAAGGAGGGAGGGAGTAACCCTGCATCAGTTGCCACTTAAACCTGCCATGAGAAGGTGTGTATGCAGGTGCATGAGTGCATATGGATGCACAGAGCTCTGAAACATGTAATGGAAAATTACAGAGAAAAAGAGGACCCTGAGGTTTAGGACACAGATTTTTTGATTTTGGACATTTCCTGTGATTCTGTGGGCTGTCCTTCTTCAGCACTACATGTCAGAGGGGATGATTTTGGATCTGAGAGTGCGAGATGTGGAGAGAACAGATTCTCCATCCTGGGTGTCTGAGCACTGCACAAGTGAAGCTGCAGGATCCAGAAGAGGCCCTGAGATATCAAGATCGATCAGGTTATCAGTGAGGAATGGAAACAGCCACATGGGATTATGTACGTGTCTCACAGACAGTTCAGTGGAGATGATGGTGTAAGAGAGCAATGAGAAACCCTAGGAAGTAACAAAGAGGTCACAGAGGTGGTGTTACTATTGGGTAATTTGCCTCAAGGCTGACATGCTTTTCAGTTTGAACTGAAGAGGGATATCATGATTCTTCTCATCTCTTCTAAACTTCCTCCAACCAAAAAACTTGGTGATATTGTTTAAATATGTCCCAGTTTTTTATCTCTTAAAAGTTATCAGCCTGGAAATGATGTGTAGAAATAAGCCAAATCAACTTCCAACACCGTAGCTACTTATGATGGTACAGTCTTTTTCATATTTCAAAACTAACAGTAATAAAAAAAACCCAAAAAAACTTATCAGTTACAAGGCTCTGTATTGAGCGATGAGACATAAACAAAATTTTTTATTTTTTCTGTGTTTGCAGACAGCCTAAGGGAAGTATACTGCTATCATGAAAACCTTCTTTGAAAATAAAAAAAGTATTTTTAAAACTACTTTGAGTACTTGGCTTGAGATCCACATTCTTGCTTACTTTTCAAGGAATTAAGCATGTGGAATCCCCTCTTTGACCAATCTGGGCCACATGTGTTTCAAGTCTTTTCAAGTAAAGAACATCAAAAGCCTCACCAATCTGTGGAAAAACAGCTATATAACTGGTGTTCATTTGGGTAAGACAAAAATATAGAACAATGGCAGTATCCACATTAGTTACACTGAACTGGAAGAGGTCTGAGGCAAAACAGCCACTCCACTTTGCTCATGAGCTCAGCTGCTAACAGAGTGAGGTTGTTTTTCTTTAAAGACCTCTCCAGGAAAGAAACTGACAGGCTGCTGTTTCCTTGGAATTAGTGTAAGAAATAATAAGCTCTTTGGGGCAGAGTCTTCCAATAAGGATTTTATTCTTGATTTCCTATTAAAAAGATGGTGATTAATCTCCTCAGATACACAACACAGTTTAAAACTCTAACAATTATGATAAACTATTACAAACAACACGTCTTCAGACCCTTCAATTTGATTTTAAAAAATTCCCTTGACAAAACAAAAAAAAAGTATTGAGAAAATTAAAATAAAGTCTTCATTCAAAATACTTAAAATTCAAGTTAGATACAAGAATATTCTACCCTCTTGAGAGACATTTATAATTATCGTTTGCTGTATGAATGAAAATTTGTTTTATGCCTGAGCTAGTGGTATGCTGCGATTAGTAAATTATAACTTAAGTTATGCCCCAAAATCACATGATTTAACATCATGGGGCAATGCTTTCCCTGATGGGTTAATCCAGACTTACCGTTTTCATTTGAAAAAACAAGTATCTGCTAAGGAAGGCAGGAACCTTCTTTGAAATGGAAAATGTAAACCCCTTCCCTCCAAATTATATAATTTTGAAATTAAGGGGCTCTTAGGCAAAGATATGGGAGTAGGAATAACAGTTCTTTACTAGGAAAATCAAAAATACAAATGCAATAGTACAAGAAAAGAAAACACTGACAGAGTCAGAATACAACCTGACACCCTGTGGGTCAGGGTGTTGCTAGCAGTCCCTTTAAATGGTGGCTGCAGCCCTCCTGCAGAGACAGATGTGGTTCTGTTGGAGCAGTGATTCTGTAGAAGGGTGGAGTTTTCCTCTGAGGGTCCAGTGGTGGTGTAGATGGGTTTGGTCTTCCTCTGAGAATCCAGTGGATAAGACAGCTGTTCCTCTGAGAATCCAGTGGGAAAAGGCTGTTGTGGTGTTTTGAATCTCAGATTATATCCAGGTAGGAATGCTCGAAGAAATTATCTTTCTACAGCATTTTGAAGAAAATAGGGCAGGATCAGGAGTCTTTGTGTCCTTTTTTTCCCATTTGTGAGCTTGGGAGAGTCTCTTGCAATAACAAAAAAATCATAAGGGTAAGAGAATGTAAAGAGAAAATCAAAACAAAAGGAAAGGAATAGATCACTGGAGAAAGTACAGGAGTTAGAGACGTGAATGAAAGACTGCATCTGTAAGAAAGAGAATGAGTGAGAGTGGCAGTAAAGGTAGGAATAAGCAGACAGGAGCTGATGGAAAGAACAAGATAACATCCCATCTTTTATATTGCATCTTTTGATAAATCAGCATTAACATAAACTAAAAATAAGGCAATAAAGGGAGAAACTAAAATTCTACCATGAAAATGAGGTTTTATTCAGATCATTACTACATATAATATGGTAGATCTCAAAATGTAATCTGCAGTGGAATATATATATAAAATAACTAGCAGAAAGAATTTTTTCTACCAAGAAAGTTAACAGAGAAAAGGACTTTTATACAACAGATGTTTAAAGTACACAAAAGAAAATAGAACAGCAATAGTCAGCTTGATAAGGTGCTGACTGAGATAATACTCTCTTCAAAAATAAACTGAATAAGAATCTTTCAGTATCAGAAAAATCCAAACCATTTTGCTGACAAGGTTAATAGGACAGAAAAAAAAAAGGACTGCTATATAAAAAATACAAAAAATACAAAATCCCAAGAATAATAGTACATTGTGGAACCTGGCCAGCACATATCCTGGCTTTGTGGGACACTTTAACTTCTCTTTCTCTGTACTGGAAAAATACAGATACCTCAGTGAGGGGATTTTGCAGTGGAATCAGCAGCAGAGACACCATCTTTCTGAAGGCATTGCTGGAACTTTCAGCAAATAGAAGGAATAAGAGCAGGGCAGCTGCAGGAGGTGTCAGGTTTTAGCTGGGAGTCCTTCATCTAGCTTCTGTAGCAGACAGCTGTGTCATTTTTGCTAACCCTCCCTTTCCTTCAACAGGATGAGGGGAGAAAAAACAAAACAAAAGGAAAAAACATCAATGGAATGTTATAAACCTCTTTCATTATTTCATTTTAAAAAATAATTCACATCTGGCATACCTGTATATTCTGTGCTATTTTTCGCTCTCTCCTACACACAACTCATCTTATTTCACATCACAAGGGCCCACTGCAGGGGCTAACTACACTGGTCTGGTGTAAATAGTTGAGTTGCAGAGAGGAATAGTTATTGTGGTACAGTGTTGCACATCCAATATGCATTCAAGACTGCAGCTGCCTCATGACCTTATTGAATAGAGATGCAACCCTTTAGTTAGGTTTTGTTAGGTCTCTAGCAGAGTTACAAAGAGGGATTTGACAGAGGAACAGCAAGACCTGTTGGTACCACTGATAAAATGGGCAAGTGCTCTCTCTTCATCCACTTTATCAAAGCAGGCACTTCATAACACAACAGGAGTTTTTCTTCTAGGACACATAATGTTTCCCTGACCTGAGGGAAGAATAATCTATTATATGATTCAGAAATAAGTTTAAAGTGATTTTGCCTTTCATGTCTCACAGAAAACCAAGAACATGATGACACTTTCAGTCTAATTATGAAACATTTCATTTTTGTCTTATGCAACGTTACAGAATCCTTAACAAGAATTCCCAGTAATATTTTCCCACTCATGTTCTGTGCCCTCAAATTAGGCATTTGTCCTTTAACTTTTCTAACTTTGTTCCTTTTCAGCTTGTTAAAAGAAAGGAGTCTACTTGTTCTCCTAGACTTTAAATGACTTAAAAAAATATTATCTGCAGGGTGATTTTGATACATAATGTGGTTTTTCTTTGACCCTGCAGTCAATGCATTTACAGTGCATACATTGAAGACTGACACTACACAGTGAAAGTTTTGGAGGTAAGGATTGCTAATGTGTAGTTATAGGGCTCTTCACTGGCAACTCTCAGTGGCACCATAGTACACCTGCTGGAATCCACCTCACTGTGTCAAACAGCCTAATAACCTACCCAAGACAAGGAGGCTGAGCTGTCATTAGAGAAATCTTCTTCTGCATCCATCAGTTCTACTTGGAGAGGTTATACCAACTGTAGTAGTAACAGGAATGCATTCCCCCCGGGGTATAGTTCCCTTTTCAAATACAAGGAAAAAAATATCCATAAGTGCTTAAAAAATTTATGGATTGCTTTGAATTTAAGTTACTTTGAATTGTTATCAAGGCTTCATTGAGAGGCGCTCCGGCTATCAGAGACCACACAGGAAATTCAGGAAATGAGAACTGTGAGCTGTGGTCTCAGGGTGGGCTCCAGCAGCCCCAACCTCATGGGGAGAGAGGAAGGATGTTCATCCTCATCCACACAGCTTCACCTGCTGCCAGCCCTGCATCCAACATTTCACTTTATTTATAAGTACTTCTGGATCCTAGTTTATTGCAGCTGTTGTTTTTTTAGCCAATTTGTGGCACTAAAAAAGCCTAAGCCACTGCCCAGTCTGAAAAAAAGGATGAACTATAAAGTCTTTATTAAGCCTAAATTTCTTTTCAGCATGTCAGAATTGATTTGCTACATGCTTTTCTAGGGCTATTGTATCACTTATGGAAGGGTTACTGAAGGAATTCCCAAACACTGAGAAAATGAAATATATGACAGTGTAATTTGTCAGCTTACCTATGCATACTGCAGGTTACATTCTGATGGGTGAGGTGAATTTGGAGCTAAATTCAATTCACTCATTTCACTGGCACAACTACCCACAGGTAATACAGATGCAGAGGTAATAAGAAATGTGACTGGTTTGTTAGCACCAGAAATGAGGAGTCAGGCAGCACTGGGCAGCACATCAGCAAGAACCAAGAGATGAGCAACTCATCTATTAGTAAATTGCAGGGGGGGAAGAAGAACTTTATTGTTCAGCTGAAGAACTGAAGAAAGCAATGAGGCAGCTTTGCAGATTAATTCTTCTGACAAAACAGAAGGGGCAGAATGGGGGAAAGTATATCTAAGGAGAGAGCCTCTAAAATTAATAAACACACACACAAATAAACTTGTGTTTATAGCAGCCTGTTCTGCATCAGAGTTACACTGGTTCCTTTGACACAGGGACTTCTCTGATTACTCAGTACTGCAGCACACAAGCCCCACAGAGTTGATATCAAGTGTTTGAAATTCGAGGTCACCTTGAAACTGTCATTCATTGCATGCTTCATCTAACTTGGCTTTATCCAAAGCTTTATTCTTACTCTTACCCTTCTTATTCTTAAATCAAGATGTATCACCAAGGACCATCCTATGCACTTGCCAGGTAGAATCATACACAAGCATAAGGAAAAGCCCAGGAAGCCTTTTCACATGCTCTCTCTCCAAAGCCATGACACGCAAGCTAAGGGATGGCTGCCCAAATGCTTGCAGAATTTATTGTGGTTTCTGGAGGGAAGAGAATTCGGATTTTGTCCAAAACTTATTATGGAGTCATTTAAGGGGATTGTGGAAATACACAAGACTTCCTGTGGGATGTTTAGAGAAATGACCAAAGGTGGGGAAAGGGAAGGAACTGGGTTACTAAGGCAGGAACAGAAGTGGACAAAGAGCACTACAGCAGTCAATCATGTAAACAGGCTTCTGGTCCATTCACTTGTCTGCCTGAGCCCTAAGCTTGGTCATAGCAGTCCTTTCCTTGTTTCCTTGTTTACTCCTATTTCTACGTTCCGTGTGTGTGCACACCCTGCTCTTTGCCTGCATGTGTTCCTGAATCCCAGTGATTTTTTGAGCCAGAGCAGCCAAAGAGTAGGATGAGAAGTTACCACCAACAGTGTAAATATGCTATACATGTTTCTCACTGCCCAGATTTACACATACGTCCAAAAATATGTGTATATCAAGCTATATACTTCAAGATCTCGATCCTCCTTATGTTGCCACTCAGCCTGCCTGATACAATGTGACGGGAAACTTTAAAGTATGATAAAGGCAAGTCCTGATTTAATTTAAAAACTAAGATCCCTCTCAGTGCCATTCTTGAATTAACAAATGTGTCTTTCTGTCATTCCTGACATTGTTTCTAATGTAAAACTCCTGCTGCAGTCCCCCAGTGTGAATGCTGACTGATTCGTTTTCATCTGAAGTTTAAAAATCTTTCATTATTTTTCAGCAGTTTTAGCCTACATAAATATACTAAGAACCAGAAAATAACATAAAAACTTTACCAACACTAAACTAAAAAATTAATTTAACAGCTGTATGTCACAATGTGTAAGTCCAGGAAATCAATTCTGCCAGGGACAGACAGATATTCAAAAGCATATGCAGTTATCCTCCAGCTGCCTGTCATCCAGTAGGTCCCAGGTTTATTTAGTCTTATTAGTTATTTGTCTAGATTTGTTGTTGATGGATGCCATGCACTAGTCATTTGATAGAGATGATAGCCTCAAAAATATATACACTGAGATTTTCCAGAGCAGAGGAATAACTAAGTCCTAAGATAGGATATAAGTCCTAAGAGAAAAATACATAACGCTCCAGGAACAGATAAAAAAAGTAAGAAAACCAAGTAGGGTACAAACAATTTTAGAATTCTTGTGAGTCTTCTTTTTAACTTTCTATCAGAATTTGTTCACATCCAGTGTCCCAAGGTATATATTTGTGAACAAGTTTAGACAGAAGACTACCAAGAAGTGTAGGTGAATGTAATGCATTTGTCAAAACAAGACAATTACTTCACAAGAACTATCTAGATATCTCAGCCTCGAGAGACCAGAAGCTTTAAAAAGTGCAGAGGAGGTTGCTAAATGTAAAACAAACCACTGAGCTCCAGATCTTACCTGAGATGTACATGGGTGCACATGCACATGCATATGCATGGGGGTGGCCCACAAAAGTTGCTAATAACCCTTGGGCTTCTAAGTACTCTCAAATCAACATAGAAAGAAGAATACAAATTTTCACTTTGTTTCATGAAAATTATAACCACTGAAAGAAAAATTAATGTGTGAAATCAAAACCCCAGCAGCTGAAGAAAAGTAATACTGTTAATACTTTTCTAGCACAGAACTTTGAAGCAGAAGTGCCTCTGAATCAGGATCATATTCTTAAAACACACCTTCATTAACTACCAGCTGAGAAAGCATACCATAGCTCATGTTACCTGGCTGAAGTGACAGGTTCTTTCTTTGGTCCTTTTGGGTTATATTCTTGTTCTAATAAACCTGGACTTCAAGAGAGTCACCTTCCTGAGGAACATTCTGATTAATATTCTTTCTGCTTTGAAACCAATGGAAATTTTGCAATTGCCTTTAGCAGAGCTAGGAGTACATCTAAACAGGACTTAGCTAAAGCATGGGATTTGTTAATGGATGGGATAAGTATCTGAAGACTCTTTTCTTCATTCGTCTTAGATAACAGTATTTTGACTTTCAGGAGCCTTGCATTGCCTTCATTGGCTGCTGTAGTGTCTATGCTGAAAACTTCAAGGGAAAATGTCTTTATGCACAGAAATGACCATAATTCTTCCTTTGTCTTGTCCAAGTATGAAAAATAAACCAGCATAAAATACAGTGAGATGTAACTAATATAAAATGCTGCACCTGTGGAGGTGAAATTGCATTGATAGTTATTTCTGCTATTTCATCTTCATCTTTTTAGGCATTAAACTAGCAATTGCCTACCAAAACATACTGCAATCTTCAAGTATTTGTAGATCTTGCCTTTAAAAGTTTATATTAACCAATCAATTTTTTCTCTAGAAATAAGGCTACACAATGGTACCTGGGACTTTACTACAGAGTAAACTAGCAACCATTTTGTTACCCATGTATTGATATACTATGAAAAAATAGAAAATTTTGTATTACAAATTGAGCCAGTTTAACAGTTGCCATGAATTTAATACTGTGTATGTGAATATAGGACAGAAAAACACAGTAGCTAATGAGGTAAAGCTTTTTTAGAAGAACCTCTTTTGGACTTTTCCCATATTTGTTTGTCTTCTGGCAACTGGTACTGTGTGAACATTTTTTAGCTTTGCAAATTCTCCTACACAAGCACACATACTTGTTATCTAGCTATCTCTTCTTCTGTTAGACTTATAGAGCCAGAACCCAATGATTTATATAAACTTTTGATTATTCTATTATTTATATAAACACATAAAGGCATACATAATTCTATATTGTCAGTAAGCAGGATACTGTCTTGTTATCTCTGTGCCCTGGTGTCCTTCAACATAGAGTGAAAAGCAATTTATGCCAAATTTTGTATTACCTCAAAATCACCTACTGCCTATAGAGAGTCAAGAAAATATAGCATTTGCCATGGTATTTAATGCAAACAGGGATTGTCAGAGCATGTGTTTGTACACAGCAATTTTTCCAGCATGAAGACAGGGCCAAGCACACCTGACAGAAAGGAGGTAACACTGCCTCTGCAGTGGGCAGACAATGGTTTATAGTGAGATTAGGTCCTTGGGCAGGCACCATTTCAGTTCCTTTAATGCATGGTCACCACCAGATTTTTCTATTTTGCACAGTCAAAGGTCTTAGCAGTCTAAAACCAGTCAGTAATGCTTTGGAAGTAGTATTAACATCTGATCTATCGAATAACTACCAGATTTTAAGAACTAAATACCAAATCTATCAAAATTTCAAGCAGCATTTTATCTTAATTTGATGGGAACCTCAAGGAGAAAGTAGCATATAGTGCTGCACTTGTCAAAAATTCCATTTCTTCCCAGTGAAAGCAGTGCCAGCAATGCATATCTGGTCTAACAGCTGGATCTCAGATTAAATATCTGCTCAAGACCTTTTTAGATCCTTAGCTGGGAGAAAGAGCAGAAAACTTTGATGGCTAACCTGCAGTGCTGGATTTTCTGCAGGGCATGATCTTCCTTCACTTGTATGCATTTGTATATACAGAAGTGAGCTGTACTGTTAGTATTTGGGTTGCAGCAAAAGTGTTTTCAAAGGTCTTTTACTTTTGAAATTTTTGATGTGAAGGTCGCAATGCACTGGCATACCATTCACTGGGGAATAGAGGTCTGTAAAGAGAAATCTGGTATACTGACATGTGACCAACTGTTTGGTATAAGATCAAGAAACCCTATGTGTTAGCAGGTTATTCCTTTATGAAACTGCACTTGAAAAACAGGTTGTTGATTTGAAGGTGATGTCTTTTAGTGCTCAGCATTAGACAGAATACCCTAACACAGATGTGCAGTGGGAAAAATTATTTGAATCTTGAAGGTTTCCTGTAATATTCCAGTACGATCTAAAAGCCTGTAACTTATGTAAAAGTATAACGAGTTGCTGAAGCAAAAACCTTTAACCTACAAGCAGTCTGTTAAGCACCTACACTTATCCTGTAGACCCCTGTAGCTTGATTGAAGAGGAAAATGTGAAGCAATTTTTCAACAGAAAGCTTTCAACATTTATAATTGTGAAATGTTGCCGTCCAAATCTGTAACAATTTGGCTTTTCTCAGGCTGCCAAATGCTGCAAATATCTACCTGTCTAGAAAGAAAAGGGGCAGAAATAAAAGACGTAGGACTTCAAGATCTCGATCCTCCTCATGTTGCCACTCAGCCTGCCTGACACAATGTGATGGGAAACTTTAAAGTATGATAAAGGCAAGTCCTGATTTAATTTAAAAACTAAGATCCCTCTCAGTGCCATTCTTGAATTGACAAATGTGTCTTTCTGTCATTCCTGAGATTGTTTCTAATGTAAAACTCCTGCTGCAGTCCCCCACTGTGAATGCTGACTGATTCGTTTTCATCTGATTCCTCAGAAGAATGAGTAGGTCAGACAGTGGAAAAGGCTGATAGATAAGGAGATAAATGATTTTTGGATACTAAGCAAAAAACATCTGTACAAATCTTTTACCTAATGCACTGTTTCTTGTTGTCAAAAAAATGGTAAAATTCAGGGACTTCAATAACTTTTCTGCTCTATACAAATATTTACCTTTTTAATAAAAAAATTAAATACAACTTGCATTAACCCAGTAAGGTAAAACTATTATGAATTAAAACATATGAAAATGAGAGCACCCAGTGTGCAATGGAGACTCCCAATAGACTAGCAAATGTGGTATTTCATACTCCTGAAAAAAAGCATTCACCTATCAGAAAGGATCAATAATTTGTCAAGATATAAGTCAGTTTTCTCTAAGGACCACTCAAAAGAATTTGTTTGAGCCACAGAAGTAGGAAAATTTAATGCTTCACCATCAAAAACTCTGGGATTCTTCAAGGGTAAGCTTACTTCCTTCCATTGGCACAGTTCAAATTGCTGACCAGTTTTGTTGTACCCAAACCCAGAAGTGCAGCCCCTGACTGGGATGACAAGATTTTGGTTCTAAAAGATACATTCAAAGAGAACAAGTCCATAAAGCCTATTCCTAGGGCTTTGGAAATTTTTGGAGGGTTGGGGGCTTTGGGGGGATTTTGGGCTTCTTACAGGTACCCCAGTCATACTCAGTTTGGAAAAATTGAGCTGTTTTCAGTGAAGTTTAATTTGGGGGATCCTGTAGAGAAATAACACAAATTTCTAAAACATCAGTGGAATCTAAACATCTGTGACAGGATTTATCAGTATATTTGGGAGTTATGTCCTTCATTCTGATCATCTCCATCCAACCAAGATCACAGAAGCTTGCCACATGAATGGACATGATGAGCTCCACTCAGCCTTGCAAAGATACTGCAACCATTCAAATGTGATGCTATTTATCAGGAAAAAAATATTCAAAGTAATGAAAATCTGAGCTTTGCTTGGCAGGTTATTCTAGTTAAAGAAATGAGAGTTTTGTTCAAAATATCTATGAGGTAAAATAATGATGAATATACAAATGACCCTGAACAAATATGCTACTAATATGCTCAAGTAATGACAGCCAGTCTATATTTTATTTTGTTGCTGAAAAGAAACATATATCATGTTTATCGCTCTCGCTGAAGAAATCCAGATTTCAAATGGACATTTAAGCAGCTAGATGTTTTCTTAGCAAATATCAAATCTAGTTAACAGAACAAATATTCATATGACAACCTGTCACTGTGTTACTTTTTACTTATGAATTTACTTAGTTATCTTTTTAACAGAAAAAAATTAAGAACCATAATTGGTAACCATGGTCTTGATAGTCCTTCAGCAACTTCTTACAGCAGCACTGTTCTACAAAATTATATCTGTAATGTAATATATATGCATCTAAATACAATAATGGACATTTAAAAACATGTTCCACAGTGTATCTGTTAAATCTATTATATAAACTGACAAAAAAAAGTACCACATGGGCTCATTTTCAGCTGTTTGGAAAGCATTAAAATTTCATGTTATATGAACAGGAACATCCAATACTCAGCTTTTGTAAGTGAATATTTAAGATGCACTATAAATTACAGTGCCAACGAGCAGTGCTTTAAAATACTCTGGATGTTAATAAAATCACTGTACTATAATGGACACACAAAATAAGTCACATCAGCCTACTGATGCTTGCTATTATAATATATCTGTAAAGCACAGGACTTCTGTGAGGCAATAGGTTCCAGTCCCATAACATGAGTTATATAATACATGAGTTATGCTCTTTCACATGGAAGCGTGTTATGGTTTAACCCCTGCTGGCAGCTCAGCATCCCACAGCCCCTCACTCACCCTCCCCACCTGCCCCACAGCATGATGGGGGAGAGAATCGGAAGAACAAATGAGAGAAAACCCATTGGGTTTGAGAAAAATGTAGTTTAATGAAACAGAAAAGGAAGAAAATAATAATAATAATAAAAGAATTAGAATATACAAAAACAAGTGATGCACAAGGCAACTGCTCACTAGTCAGTGACCGATGCTCAACCAGGTCCTAAGCAGTGGACTCTGGCCAGTCTTGCCCCAAGTTTATTGCTCATCAGATGCCATATGTTATGGAATCACCCTTTGGTCTCTTGGTTAGCTGTCCTGGCTGTGTCCCTCACACCTTCTTGTGCCCCTCGAGCCCTCTTGCTGGCAGGGCACAAGAAGCTGAAAAGTTCTTAGCTTAGTATAAACACTGAATAGCAGCAGGTAAAACATCAGCATGTCATAAACATTATTTTTATGCTAAATCCATACAGCACCATACCATCTATTAGGAAGAGAACTAACTCTATCCCAGCTGCAACTAGAACAAAGACTCAATTTATAGCTTCTATTTGATGATACAGCTACAGATATTGTCTCTCCATCAATACTCAAAAAAAAAAATCTTTATCCTATAAGCTTTTAATTAAAAATAATATAATCACTTGATGAAAGGAAAACTCAACACTTCTGCAGCTATTTTTCTATCCTCAAAATCCCATTACTTTATTTGTATGAATGCCTCATGGAACCTCTTTTTTTTTTTCCTTCAAATCTGTGCTGACAAGACTTGCTGAACTAAATTGTTCAATAATGCATCAATCCTTTATTTTGTATTTATGGTGTAGCTCTTCCCTATCCTCCATAGCGCTGTGCTGAAGTTTGGAGCCAAGCATGAGTTACAAGCCTGCAAAGCACCATGTGTGCTAATTGTGCTTTATATATTATTAATATGCAATGCATCCTGATACCAAGCTTCCAGAGCCCCAAGGCCTTCTGAGAGATTCAAAGAAAGAAGAGAGGAGATCCCACTCGTCCTCAGCATTTTCTACCTCCTTTTGTCAAATTTTGGCTGATGCTCATTATCAGAGCTGTAGGGAGGCAGAGCCCGGCGTGGCCGTCACTCTCCATCTCGGTCACGCCGCCCTGCCTGTCGCAGCAATGTGCACATGTGCACTGCAGCACTCTCTCACTCAAATCCTGGCAGACAGTGTCAAGCTGTTTATGCTTTGCTGACACAGATGCTTTCTGCAGCGCTTTCTCCAGGAAGACCCTTTCCAGGAAAACCTTGTTAAGCACTTGACAGAACCAATCTTCCTTTAATTTCAAGGCACTTGGACCTTTAGATGTAATTACATGTATAAATAGAATGACTCACTCAATTTTCCTGCTGTTTGTAACTTACATTTCATTATTTTCATTTAGCTGACAGAGAGCTGACAATTGTAGCCATCCCTGGAGATAGTGTGGTGAATCCAATTTACAGACATTCCTTGTAATTGTTTGGCAACAGACTGCCTGGCCATGCATTTAAGAACAGAGGTGAACTTACAGATATTAAGATGAACCCAGATCAAAGTACCACGCCTTATTTTATTTCTAATTAAAGCAGCAGAAATTAAGAGAGTGTGGCAATCTGTACAGGCATGAGAGCCCATCTGGACATATTTGACAGGACTCCTGTCAAGCTGATAACTTTTTTACAGCTCAGTGGTGTCTGACAAATTCAAAAATTGTTTTCTGGGCTTATGAAGAGAAAATTGAAAGGGTCCAACCATGAAGCAGTCCCTGATTGCTGCTCAGCCCTGCATCTTCTCTGCTGCTGCCCTGAATGCAGGCAAGCCTATGGGATGCACGTGGGGACTGCTCCAGAAAACAAGCACATTACCTGCTCCCAGTGAGGGAGTCAGAAGAACCATAAAGGAGTTTTTCTTCCTGGTAAATACACCCCTTACACTTAACATCTCCCTTTGCGTCCCTTGAATTCATTATATTCCTTAAACATGTTGCTTCCTTTAAATTCATTATACAAATACAAAATTAAAAGCTTTGAAAGGACTAACATATTCCCATCAAGTAGAAGCTTCAGGACTGAGCTTTTCCAAGGCTTCACTGAAATTTCCCCAAGTGAATACTCCCAGCTCAGATGTACAGTCCCAAATCTCACACAGAGAGTCATGTGCCTTTGGTACTCGGTAGGGCTCAGTCAACTGCATGGCAAAGATAGTAAAGAAAATACCATCAAAACTGCAGCTTTGGAGTTCTGAAAAGGAAAAACATAAAAGTACAAACAGCTGCTAATAGCTTCATATTATGGTCCCTCTGGAAAGTAAATACAGCCAGTGGGGAATTTTCCAGTAGATACAAATGGCTCAAACAAACTACAGAGGAAAGAAGTGAGAGAAAGGGGAAGAAGTTATGGGAACCTAGAAAAACTACAGAAATTACAGTCTCAAAGCCTCCAGTTCATGTTGAAATCAATCTGTTTCACTTCTATTAAGATAAATGGTGATCAGAAGACATTTAAGGCCACAGTATTTCTTTACTGGACCTTTTACTTCTAAGTACTGTGATCTTTTTTAAGCAGAGGTTATAAAAGTACTGATATCAAGTTCTAGAAAGTGAAAGAAAATCTTACTGATGATAAAGGGATTCTTAGAAAGAAAATATTATTTTCCTGTTGCAAATCTATGTAGACATACCCATACTAGAATGAATGGCATTGTAAATGGCACCAAAAAAAGTGATAATACAAAAGACATGACATAATATAACAGGAATTGCTGCATCGATTATGTGTTCCCTGTTCCTTCGGTCCATTTGGTCCATTGCTTCTTAATTAGCATTGTGTGTGTCTACATTAATGTCATAGCCTGAAGCAGGAGTGCACTTCTGAATCAAATCTCCTGCCATTTCCAATTACCTCATTTTGTTTCAGATCTCAGGGTAACCTGAGAGCACACAAGCTCCATTTCACTGTATGGGCCTAAATGAAGAGCTGAACTTCACATGCTCCCCTGACGTACTCCAACCACTGACAGGTAATCAGCCTGCAGGATCAGAAGAGAGACACTCCCAGTGCATGTGACAGAGCTGCTGAGTCCTTGGCACTGGCTCTTTCCTCTTACAAAACATGCTGCACTGAACTGCCTGCTAAGGTGGACATAGTTTTCTTTCATTCAGCCCACCACCTTGTTATATTTACATCCTGATTAAAAATGTAGCAAATCTCAAATATAAAAGCTTCTTAAGGCTTTTTTAAATTCTTCTTTGCCATTAAACACCTTGTTAAGCATGTAACCATGTTCTGGGAGTTTTCCTGACATGCTGACAATAAACCTCTAGAGGAACACTTCCTGAAGCTGCTCAGTATAATTCTTACAAAGATAAAATAATCAAATAAATTTTCAAATGTGACACTATCAGAAACCATCAAATGTTTGCTCTATTGCTTCATTGTGGTCCAGGTTTTGTCTGGGAAAGTTACTTTCATTTCAGTACATGGAAAAGTGCTTTCATTATCTCAACCCTCTGGCCCCATACTGCGGGCCAAAAAGGCCTGTTGTGGTTCAAGCCAGCTGGAACTAGGCACCAAGAAACTGCTGGTTCAACCTCCCAGCACAGTGGAATGGGGAGGAGAATCAAAAGTAAAATTTGTACATTTTGATAAGAACATGTTAGTAATTTAAAAGAAGAAGAAGAAGAAGAAGAAGAAGAAGAAGAAGGAGAAGGAGAAGGAGAAGGAGAAGAAGAAGATGGTGATGATGATTGATGATGATGAAGAAGAAGAAGAAGAAGTGTCCTATACTGAAATCTGGAAACAAAAATTATTTTCCAGCTATATTCTCAACTAGAATAGACTTTGATTCTTCTAATATGCTAAAAAATCTCCTGGTTCGTCTTCTCATTCTATTCTGCCATCAGAGAGACAATAGCATCCAACAGAACAACAAATTAAAATAGTTACAATGCATAAGTTTAATTACATATTTTTAAATAAAGATAATGAGCATAGAGTTTTAGCATAAATTCAAGTATTGTACTTACCTTTTTTTATTCCCAAATGTCAACCTGTGTGCATACTTCTCTTGTTTTATTCCCAATTTCAAGCGATGCAACAAATGTTAATTATGAGAAACTACTGTATTCTTCTTGTCTGGGCTGAAATAAATAAGACTTTTTTAGTTCATGGTTTTCAAACACCCTCTCCAAGTCTCTGTCTAAGCACCAGGAATTAAAACTAATCTGAAAAAAATTGTATTTTCCCCATTTAATACACAAGAAATTCATAGTTAGATGCCGTCAAACTAGGAACAACAGCCAGTATTACAGGCTCACGGGCCAATATCTCAACAACAGCTGCTTGCTCTCTTTGCCATGGATGAGAATTAGAACAACAGCTGCCGACACACAAAAGTAGAGAAGACTTTCACCTCTTTTCCGGAGGAGTAATCATTTCTTCCCTTGCAGCCATTCCACCACACTGTCCTTTGCACAAATACTCAGTAGTTGCTGTCCTTCCTGCTTTGCTGTGTTAGCTGTAAATCATCATTCGTGGTTCTCCTTATCAAATAATCTCAAATTATTTTTTAGTTTTATTTATTTAAATGAACTTAGGAGCAGAAGATGCAAAATTTAGACTTCCGCCTATATCCAGTTAATCAGTGCAAGCTTGGAGGAGATATGGATAATGAGAAGAAACCTGTTCTTAATTATGTCACCATCCCTTTTGGGTTCTATCTCTTGCAGTTCTAACATGAGCCTGGCTGTACCCAGACAGCCTGCTCTGTATCTGAATAGATAGGTGATTCAGCAACATTTCAGCTAGAGGTCCATCAATTTGGTCATATAGTTTGGGAGGCTGAAGGAGAGAGACTATTCACCATGGCTGAAAAATAACGCAAATGTCACATGTGTCTTCAGAAAGGGAAAGGAGGAAGATTAGGAAACTACAGGCCAATCATGTGGTCTGGGGCTTGGAGTCAGACCAGAACTTGAAAAAAAATGGCAGAACATGCAATAAAACACTTTCTAAAATTCTGTCTTTATGGAGATAAAATAACAACATCCAAAAAAGAAAGGAGCTAAAAAGAGGCTGAAGGGAAGAAATCCTGAAAACAACATGGCAGAATGAAGCTACAGAAAAAGTAAGCTAAGGAGAAATTAATGCTAGAAAAACAGAAAAGTGTGTTATGGAAGAGAAAGATATAGAAAATAAAGAAAACAAAAGAGGAAAAATAGTTATATAGGAAAAACAGAGGGCATAACATCAATTCACTTTGCTTAAGTCACCCTTGGCACCCAAGGCTACACTTGACTCATCTTTACTCTGTAAAACATGTTTGCCAAAGTTCATAATGAAGTCTGGAACCAAGAGAATCTGTTGTGAACTCTCTGGGTCTTTGAATTATCATTCAAAATATCACAGAAAATAAACTGATAAAGTAACACTTTTCTGTTTCTCATTCCAATGCAGTGAGAATTTATAACATCACTTGGAAAAATATGTTTATTTTTTTCCATATTTTCATCCCCTTATGTAGTACTAATTTTTAAATTGTGCATTACAATCACAATAGATCACTAGCACACTGTAAGTTACCTAAAGACTAAGAAAACTAAACTATGCTTTAATCAAAAGGTGATAAAATAAAGCATTTAGAACAGATTTCAAACCTATAAATTCCCAATACAGTAAAACAATTTGTTTTCATATCATGTAGGAAAACCAGCCTGCATCACTGCAGTGCTTCATCTGCACCACTCATGACATCATCACCATTATTATCATTACTAAAATTACACTACTTGCATGTTTCCCATTTAACTACAGGCATACCATCATTCCTCATTAACAGTGCTGTACTCCTAACATGAACATGTTACTTGGAGATGGATGAGAGCTATTCCCAGGCACAGGAAGTGCAAGGTACCAGCTGAAAGGCTGATAAATCTGTATGCAAAATTCTCTACTACAGCCACCTTGTATGTGGCAGACAAAGCCCCCAGGTGAAAGGCAGCTGTGCAATGCAGTGCACTGCTCGGGAGTTGATGCTGCTTGGTACAACCTATATCCATTTATAGCTGGGTAACTATCAACAAGAGAGAAGGGAAGAGAGAAAAAAATATCAAAGGTCATCTTGGTGGACTGCCACTTATCCTGTGTGTGAAATACCCTTGTGGCCCCACCAGAGAACAGAGCTTCAAGTAGGGGATTCAAATAATCCAGAAAGTATCTTCAAATTCTTAGTCTCCACTTTACCTAAGACATTAACTGTATTTATACTGCAAAAGCAAAATAAAAGAAAATAAAAATATCTAAATTTGGTTTTTAATAATAAACTATTATTTTTAGAAATGGGGCCAAAAGATGATACTGGTACACAGGACTGTGCACAGCCTACCTTGTCTGACATATCCCCTTTTTTGTTTTTACCTGTCCACAGCACCTTCGTCCCTTTGCTCTGGGTGTTATGAAAACAACTACAAAACAACTACTGAAATGAGGTTTTTTACTTTTCTCTAGATATTAATGGAGCTTTCTGTCTAAACAAAACCTCATATCTCAAAATAAGGTTTTTGTTTTTTCTTACTGAAACCTAATCTTGAAATCTCTCCTGTTCAGTAAAAAAGCACTGCAGCACTAGTTAAAGCAACAGCTATGGGAGCTGTGGGAACGCAGGTGGCAACATGAATATTGAGGAACTGTTTTTCCAAATAGGAATGGCTGTTTAGAGACCAGAGGAACACACGAGCCCATCAGCCCATGAGACTCCTCGCTGCCTTCTTTCTTCTTGTTTGATAAGAGGAGAGTAACAGATTTTACCAGAGATCAGAGGAAGCTGTCTGATCCCAGTGGGCTTTGGGGACCTGAGAGGTCTTGCTGAGGGACCTACCACTAGATAAAAGCAAACAGCTCATCACACAGCAGGAAGGGATCTGAAAAGATAGAAATGAGGCACATAAATGGGAAGGAGGGATTTGGATGACAGAAAAGTGGTAAAAGAAAGAATTAAAAAAAAAAAAAAAAGGGGGAAGGGGAGGAAAAAGAAAAAAAAAAAAAAAAAAAGAAATACAGACTGAGGGACAAAACAACCACAAGCCCAACCTGTGCAGGAAAACATCATAAACTTCCTGGGGCTGCAGTCTCCTTTTAAAATTCCCCAAGGATCAGCACATACTTTGAGCTGACAGTAAGATGCAGAGCACCCCCCGACATTTATAGGAAGGGTTCTCAGCTGAGGAGCAGCACTTTTTCTCATGGATACATCAGAATCATTAATTTGCTGGCTCAAATACTTCAGCACATTAAGGCCAGATCTTCCTCTCCCCCTCTGCTCACAGAGATGTTTTTTCCTGTGTCTTGTGTTCAGGTGAGTGGTTTTCCACTGCTGACATTTAATATTGTTCAAGGCAAAGAGGCTGTGTGACCAGAGCTCTTTATCAGCAAAACACTAAACACATTTGTAGTGTTACTAAATTTTGTTTGGCTGCCTGAAATGAAAACTAGACTGAGTGATAACAAGCTGGAATACCCTGAGACTCAAGCAAATCAAAGACTACTTTAATGGGGACCATGAAAAGTCTTTGGAAAAAATTCAAAGTACAAAATACTAGAGTGACAAAAAAGAAAAAATACTGTCTTGAGGGAGTGAGTTAGTGGCTTTCCCTGTACAAAGAACATTAACACAAAAAAACAACTGGGCCATCTGATAAAAAAAAAAAAAGCTGACAAATAAATATCCCTGACCACAACTCTCCTCAGTCCTACCAGTTCTTACAGAATTTTTCTAAGTCTCATCAGCTGCTGAGAGACCATCTGGAAGAGCTCTAGTGATGTTCTATAAACATTCTCTCCATAGCATAGGCTTTTGAATGAGGCTATAGATTTCTACCTGTGGGCTGAATGGACGAAAACATCCAGAAAGCAAAATTCCTTCTTGGCTAATGAGTTCCACATGAAACAGCTTCTGCCACTGAATTACATACACTTTACAGGAGTTTTCACGAAAGCTTCTGGAAAAGTTGAGTGAATATGTATATGTTCTCTCTTAAAGACAACACTTCAGGATAAGAAGACTAAGTGGCAGCATGGGTTCTGAGCATGAGACAGTGCTGTATGTTGGTCTCTTCCTTTTGGTGACACAGCTACACCCACAAACATCCAACTTTGCTGCCAGCTCCCTCATGAGGGCCTCTTGTCTCGATACTTTTACAAGAATAACATCCGAGGTTCACTCCTTGCTACGTTGAATCCCTCCCTTAGAAAACCCTGCAGACGTATGAATGGCAGCCTTGCGTTGTGCCATAACCCCTTTCACTGAGAGACCAGAAACACATCATCCATCCTCACCACCCATCACCACTGCTTGCTCAGCTCCCTCCCAAAGCCTGTTCTGGTTCTGCTCATGACTGCTAACACAGCAGCTGACTATGGATTGCAGGCCTTCTGTTGCTTCTGTTGCTGAGGTGAATGTGTGATTCTGATTCTGAATAGAGTCAGCTTGGATCCAGAAATGGGTACTACGTGTGGTCCTCTACCACAATGGAAATTTGCCCAAGGCAGCACTGAGCAGCACCAAATGTCCTGGAGCTTCCTGTGTGTAGTGTCCACGACCAAGACCTTACTGCAATCCATCTGGGGGGTGGCACCGTCATTCCTTATATCTGGCGTGTCTCTGGTCACAGTGCAGGCATTAGGAGATGCAAAGATCTGAATTTCCCTGATCAGGACACTACATGTCCACTGCCATGGCTGCAATTGCAGGGTAGTGCCTACCACCTCCTTGTCCCAAGGCTGCTGCCACTGCAGAGGACACATCACTGCCTTCATGGGACAAGGCAGCTCCTCACCAAGTGAGGAAGATTTAATGAATCTGCATGAGCCAGTGATGACTGATGGATGTTTTCCATTATTAGCAAGGAAAGGCAAGTGCTGCTTGGAGTATTTTGACATGATAGAGATGAGTCATAAGAATTCCTTATTTTGCATTATCAAGAGTCCATTCCAAATACAGAAAATAACTAATATAAGAATAGCTATTTTCAGCTTTCAAGCTACCATCTGCTGAGTTCTTGTCACCATGCAGAGACGCTAGTAAGCATCTAGCAACCTTGTGTTACAAGAAGGTAAAGCTGAAGAGCATGAATTTGCTTGTGTGACAAAGCTGGCACTAAGACTCAACTCCCAGCCCCCACCTAGTTGTTCATATTACACTTCTCTCCTCTAAAATCGTAGAGTGGTCAAATAAGAAGTTCAATCATTCAAACAGAACTTGATCCAGCCAGGCTATCAAGAGGAGTACTACTGTGAACCGTACATTGTGAAGTAAATGAAACTGCTCACAGAAAATGGGTGTCCACAGCCTCTCTTTGAGAGTAGATGGAAGGCTAAAGCAAATTATGTTTGCTTTTAAATGGGAAAGAGAAACTGTTGGATGATTCTACAACTTCAGTATTGTTAGCTGTTGTTAAATTAATAAAACAACCAGTACGTGAGCAAATTATCAAATGGCTTCCGTACAATTATAGTGCATTTCAAATATCAGTTCTAGTTATATTTTGCTTTGACAAAGTAATTACACTTCAAGAAACCACAATCAGAACAATTTTTCACTGCCAAAGCTGAGAACAGAAGGTGAAAAAGGTGCATTTAGATGATTTTACAAATTACTAACTTAACTTTTATATAATAAAAAACTACAATAGTACAACAGCTTAAAAATAGACCAGAGTACTCACATTTTAATCCTATTTCAAGTCATTCAGTGATTTGTAATTTAATGAGCCTTAATACAAAGCTTAGGTTTAGTTTTCTTTCCCTCCATTAACTTGATTTCTTGATATTGAAAGTTATTTGGCTGCTATAGAGACAATATATATTTTTAGTCAAAAATTCACACAAGACCAAAATCAGGCACAGCCATTTTCTGTCCCACCACAGCTCCACAAGATACTCTGAATATCTGTTAGAGAAGACTGCAAGATATTCTTGTGAGGACTGAGAAGCTATTTACTTTGTGAGGATATTGGGTTCAGGGCTGTTGAGCATAAAATACTGGTACAAGTGACAGGAAGAGAAGGAATGCATTAAAAACCCAGTCACAGAATCCAAAAAGAGCAGAAGAAAATTGATACTTATACCAAAGACCAGAGCTCTCACCTTGATTATTGATAGGACAATACTGGAACAAAGGTTTTACAAGTTCCACCAAAACTCTTTAAGTGATGGGGGGTGGGGTGGGGGGAGCAAGATTACCATGGGTCTTAAAGCCATAAGCAAACCTACTATGGGATATTTGAGGAAATTGTGAGGATGCAATAAACTTACTATGAAATATTTAAGGAAAGGGGAAACACACACATCAGTGTAGTTAGGGGAGAACAAATAATGGGAAAAAGGAGATCAGAGGAGGGCAGATAAATGCCACCGGGTCCTGTGCCTGACCACTGCAGTCTGTCATTTTAACACTCCATTCTTCAATAGTACCCTGGGTGAGGGTGCTCTCCAGTCCATGTAAATCTGTGAGAAGTCTGAGAGCTGACTAAGGGTGGGACCATAGGTCTGAGTCAGCTGTTGGGCAACCCCGGGGTCTGAGAGGTGGGGGACACCACAGGGCTGGACCTGTTACCAGGGAGATCCATTTGTCCATGTGTGTGTGACTGTGACTGTGTCTGTGTGTGTATGACATCTGCTGGCATGGTTGGATCCCAAGTAAACAACAAGAAAGGAGCAGTTGTATTTCTCATGTTTTTGTCAGGTGGCCACTGCAGCCCGGAAAATGATGCTGTGCCCCGAAGCCTCCTGGACTCAGCTTTCCTCCATCAATGCTCCCTCTGTAATCCCACTGCTTTCTCGTGCACACACACACCTCTCTGGATGTGCTGTGCATAATCAGAATCACTCTGTCAAGGCAGCACTGAAAGAGAAAACATCTGCTCCATCCTTGTCATGTGAACCTGATGTTCTTCCAACATGAGGCAGCAATGGATGCACAGAAAAACTCCCCAATTTCCTCCAGTCTGATTTTGATTAATTGCTCCTTCTGGACTGACAAGAGATGGATAACATGACTAGAGCAAGGAATTCTGGTCTTCGATGCTGTTTTCTCCTTTCCTCTTCACTATACAAAGCGTGACAGGGGTTTCTGATAGCACACAGAAGATTACAGACTTACTGAGGCCTGTAGGGTCTTCTCTGAGAGAAGGCATGGATTGCCTCTGAAGGGCAACATGATGATCTGGATGCAGTATTATTTTAAGCCCTACCTCAGTCTCAAAATGCATTCAGAAAGGTCTGAACAAGTTTCAAGGAGCTTTTCACATGCTGCCTCAGCTACTTAGCTCCCCATGGTGTCCATGAGAAAACCACACACCCAAGATAGCTCAGAGAAAATCTTGTTGGAGATAGGTTAATAGTGGGTTTATCTGCACAGCCAGACTAGTAGCAGATTGAGAAAGAGAAGATAATTAGCAATTTTGGGATGTTAGCAATATGTATTTTCAGACAAAAATATTTGCTTTGAGGCTCTGACTTACAGTTTTGGCACCATTTCTGTTCCATTCTTCCTTCCAGATGCCAGAGACTGTCCAAGTTCTCACTGATGGCCATTTAATGCCCCCTTCTTTTCCTCCCATAATTAACATATGTTACATGCTTTCAGAGACGGATAATTTTGTTCAAAGTTCTCCCCTTTTTTCCCTTATATTCAGCTAATTATCATCAGAGCTATTAAATTTGTAATTTTGGTTGTTTTCAATCCCACCCACCCTTGACTGCAAGGTTCAGGGCCACAGCAAGCTCTTAGCAGACCTTTTGCATGCATCCAAACAGCATACTGTTTTTGTTCAGGATGAAATTATTCTTTCTTCAGTATTCCCTCCACCATGTTTTGAGGTGAATCTCTTTCCCATTCTATTTCATTGTTACACATACCTTTTGACAACTACGCCTGTTTCTACTCACTTCTCACTGGATGTAAATCCCACTTCTCATGTGTATACTGAAATGCACTGGAGTATTCCACCCATCTGGTGTCTGGTTGTAATTCATAGTCAGGTTCTTAATGTGAACAATAGCCAAAAAACACTTCTTAAAGTTTCTTAAAGGCATTTTTGCAGTAGTGATTGTGAATAGAACATAGAAGAAACCAAATTCAGGCACACTGGTATTCAGATCCAAGCAGAAAGCATTAGTGTAGTCCTAAAAGTCATTGGCCTGATTTATGGCTTGAATTATTATATTCCTCCAAGGTTTCAGTGATGACATGCTTGCCACATGCTGTCTGTTTAACACAGTTCTTTGTCTTTCTCAGAATTTTTCTGTAAAAGTCTGCATTTATGCAAAAGAAAGCTAAGTGAAGATTACAAAGGCCAGGACCATGCTAGGTCCAGCATACAAATTATTCAGCCAACATTCTTTTTGTGTTGTCACCACTGGCATGTCTGTGCCTTCTGCTTTCCCCCCCTCACTCACAAAACATCTTTGTTTTCCCCTGGAATATCAGGATGCCTCACAAAAATGCACATGAGCATAGGCTTGAGCCTGGGGTTTGCAGCAGCAGGGTTTTGGCATTGATTATGAGCAATTTTGATGTTTTCCACTGATTACCATGCATGTTTCTCTCTTACACAACATCTAAAATGATTCCTCATGTTTCTGTTGTCCTCTCTCCTAATACAAGAGAAAAGGGAATTTCCTAATACTGAAAGGCAGATAAGGAACACTCTCTCCAGGCAATGCATGAATAGCCTGTAGCCAGCCGATTTCACAATATTCCTCCATGTCAACATCTTTTCTAGATCCCTCAAATGATTATGCATTCTTACTGATGATGAAAATACCCAGTGGTATCATAATGCTAAGAGCTTTTGTGGGATATGTCTCCTCATTCTTCCTTCAAGGTACAAAACTGTTTCTCACTCAAGGAGACAAAAAAATAAACTTTCTGTATAATCAGAATGTTAAATAACTGGAAACTTTCTATTTCTGTAGCACATCTGGTACCTCCTGTTACTGGAGGCAAAATACTGAGCTAGATAGATAAGTGTTTGAATAACAAGGTTATTGTTTATTAATATCATAAAAAATGACCACTGGTGAGCAAGATGGAATGGTGTTTGACAGCAGATCACTCAGTTCTTTTATAAATGCATACCAGATGCTGTGGAGTCAGGAGTAAGATATACAACTGCAATACCAGTAATTTTTGACACATTTTTTCCCTGATTTCTATTGTTTCCCTCATAGTCCCATTAGTAATCAACAATTCAACAGTCTTACAACGTCCCTTACACAGAGCAAGAACTTATTTTAAACTTGATTTACCTGCACCTTCTCAAACCATCTACCAGAAGCAGAAGTTTTACAGCTTTAGAAATACATTGACACGAAGCTGGGGGCAAGAGTTAATGACAGCCATTTCTACCTTTCTCTAAGTACTGAGTGAACATGCAAGGATTCAGAGAAATTCTTGCTTCTAACAGTTTGCATCCTTCATTGCACTGTGAGGAATGAGGTGAGCCTCCATTCTTTTCCAGGAAGAAAGGCTTTAAAAGACTTAACATTGCAAAGGAGTCATAGGGTAAAATAACAATACTACTGTGCTTTCCTTTACTATTGCACCCCAGGTTGCCAACACATCTAATATGCAGCTGCATTATCACAAAATCAATCAAAAAGAAGTATTGAGGATATTGAGGCCCTTCAGCCAGTACAGCCACCCAATGTGTGAATCAATGCCAGGGGGACTCAGTGTGTGTCCAGTTTCAGTATTTCCCCTGTGAAAAGCTCCAGATGTTAATTCTTGACTGCTTCTGAAACCTTGAGCATAAATATTCCTTTTTAAATAAATGGTTAAGTCCTTATTCATGACTCATTAAGAATATTATTATTCTATTTTATTTACTTATTGACAGGTTAAAGTTATAGACATAACAAAGGCTAGTCTATGAATAACATATGACAAATGAAGAGATACATTCTATTTTAAGTGTCTTTTTCTCTTTAGGGCTTTGCAAAAAAAAAGAAAATAAATAAATGTTTATCCTGTTTTTAACATCTGACTGGAAGTTCCAGGTTTCTTTCCTGATGAAACAGTGAAGTTCACAGAACTGGATAGCAACTACCCCTACACCATGTATTTTAACAATTTAAGTATTTAAATGAACTATTGTGTAAGTTTGAGTCTTTGAATCCATAGAAATTGTAATCTACTCTGCACAGTGACTGTACTAAATGTTCATTACTAAATGGTGTTGAAGAAGCAAGGGAGGGTGATAAATCACCACCACAACAAGGAAAACAGTCCCTCCATCTGGAGGCACCAGCTTTCCAAGCCTTCTGCAAAAGGATTGCACAGTCCGGTGTCCCCAGAGCACTTTGACATTCATATCCTCTAAAACTGTAACTCACTTAAGACAGGCTTGACAGCTGAAGTAGACATCACCGTGACAGGCAGGCACTGACACTGTCAAAGAATATAGGGACATTTTAAACTCTCCAAGAGTGTTTAATGTCTAAATCCCACCTTTCTCATCTTGCACTATGAAGTTCAAGGATACCCAATAAATGAGTCCTATCTCATGTTGTTTCCCCCCCAAAAGATTAATTCCAATAAAGTTAACAGCAGGATTCATAAAAATTACATATGTTTCTTTTCATATCTTGCTCTACAAGATACTTGCTATTACTAGAAGGGTCTGACCAAAATGGAATCTCTCTTACTTGTGCAGAGGCTGTACAGCTGAGCAGAACAGCTGTGCTCCATGGATACACAGAAAACATCTGGCAGCCCAGAGCCCACCAGACTTACTGTCCAGCTGCAGGCTGACCTGCCACAATGTGGCCATGTAGTTCCTGACCCATCCAACCCATCATGCAGCTGAGCTACACTGAAGCTTCTTGCTTTAAACTGCTGTACAGGAGGCAGCCCCACCAACACAAGCAGCCTGGAAAAAGCTGCAGTCTGTACTGAGTAAGACAAAGGTACTTTTCATGGCTTCACCAGCTTTGTTCTTCTCAGCCTCTGTTCCTCTTATTTCCTCAAGCTTGTGAGTAAGTGTGGGCACAGCTCATAGCTACGATTTGTAGGCCGAGAGAGGAATTTCCCAATAGCTCAAGTCCTGGAGCTGACAAACTTGCTCTATAAATAAGAGACGTGGCAGGTTTTCATCACGAGCTTAAATTAGGTTTGAGCACTCTGAAATACCTCCTGTGAACCTGCAATACTGATAGGAAGTGCGTACATTTACTCCTTGTCTAACCTATCCCAAATTAACCTCCTCCTGCCCATCTAATTTTCCATCTGGAGGAAATTTTGGCATATTCTGTTTCAGACCCAGAAAAAAAGCTGTGGTACTTCATGCAAAATTTTGCCTCTGGCTGAATGTTTAGCTAATTGTGGAGGCATCTATGCCCCCTTGCTGGTGTGTGTGCTGCCAGCATGTGCCCCACACTACCCTCACACAGCTCCATTCCCACCCCTTCCACCTGCTGGTCCAGTGGAGATGAACCATCAGACTCTCAGAAAGCCTCAGTCACCTCGGGCTTCATATTATAACAACAACAATAATAATAGCAACAACAACAACAACAACAACAACAACATTTTCCCCTCATGCTAGACATGTTGGTGCTGTGTTGTTCACCACTGATGTAAAGGTGCCAGACCCGAACCCCTTCTCCTTCTCCACCTTGCAAGAAATCTCAATATAAACACAGACTTCCAGCAAGAATATTCTGATTGTTAAATTACATTTTCATTTCTCCTGTTGGAATTTCTCCACCTTTTTATTTTTATACAATTATCCAATATATTTTGGAGCAGAATTTTAATGTCTGATATACGCACTTCTGACATTGTCTTGTGGTACATCTTGGGTAACATAGACCTAAAAAGCACTGTCTGCAGAAGATGTGCCCCCACAAACAAATACTGACAGTACATTAAAATCTATTTGATTGCTCTAATGGAAACTGTCAGAGGCCACCTGGTTCTTTAATGAAGAAAAAAAAATAAAAATAAAAAGCTTTTTCTTCTATTGATAAATCTCTGAGCACATGCAGCCTAATTTTTTTTTTTTAATTTTCCCTTTTTTAGGTTGAGGCTTACTCACAAGTGGAGGGCTTACTTATTGCTAATACAGCAATCAATGAAAGCATCACCACATCTTTTTTTTTCCTTTCTCTGGCTCTGTGATTTCCAGAGAAAGCAACTTACTAAGCTTTTCCTGTCGTTACCTAAAGGTGAACTCTCTAAAAACATCAGAAATGTATGAAATTTCTTGTGTATTCTTCCATATTCTATTGAGAGGTTTTGTATTCAAGAAAGATATTTTAAATTTTTTCTCATCTCCTATTTAGATCCTTTTCCAGTGAACACACTCTCAAATGAAAGGAAGAATTTTGTATACCCTTAAACTAATAATGGACCTTTTATTTCCTGATACTATTAAGAATTGCATCTGCCTGTGCTTATTTACTGGTAAATTTAGTCCATATATTTCTTTATGGAGGTTAGGTCACCTCAGCAAACATGAATTTTACCTCTTCACCCTCTACTGTTTGTGGATTTTCTTTCACAAGTAATATCTCAGCTGCTGGCTCCATATCCTTATCCAGCTTGAAATTAATAAATATCACATTTCCTTTCATGCTGGCAGGTCTCTAAACTTTTGCAATATTTGCTGCAATATTGACAATGGTTCTTATGATACAGTTTATGAGGCAATATTGTTGCTACTATCCTCTGAGCAGAGAGTGCATGAAAACCCTACGAAAGCAAATCAACACAATTTAGTTCCCACATGTCTCTGCCTGGGGTTGAGTGGTTTGATAGATGTGCTGAATATTTGCAGTCTCAACCTCAGAACTGAGTCTACCTTTCTGTCCTGGGTCTGCTTTATGATTTTGATTCTCTGACACACTTGTAGCACTAAAAGAGTCTTCAGCCTTCACATGGTTCAAACTGTGATGTGTTGTTCACTTTTCTGAGCAACTTTTTTGAAAATTATGCTTATTCAGACATGGAGTTAGGGTGAAAATATACTAATCTTAACATTTATTTGTTGAGTCATAGGCAGGTGTTTGCAGAAAATTAATTTTTCTCATGATCCACACAAAGACATACTCTTGCAGTTATTAATGAAAGCATAGTAAATCTCCATCTTTGAAGCTGTTTGAAAGTCAGTTGTACAGATCCACCAGCAGCCTGATCTAACGTTAAGCAGGAACTTGGACTAGATAGCCTCCAGAGATCCCTTCCAACTTAATTATCCCATGAATACATAGCATTAGCATCTTATCTTTATAATATTGATTTTATTATTGTAATTTGCTGTCTCTTGGGAAGTTTGAATGCAGAATGAACTAATAATCTGGTGCTTATGAAGTCACTAGACAACAGGGATTGCCTCACCTTCATAGGAAAAGCATAGATTCTGTAAGCTTCCCAGCAGTTTTTACAAGTGCAGTTTGTAAATACTTTATTCTTCTTTTTTCCTGCCTGGGGAAGGGCTGCTGTACCGTGTGGGGGATCAGTGCACTGAACAGATGGTCCCTAACCCCTACATGTTGTTTGCAATCATTGCTCTTTAGGTGGCAAGTCACTTAATAAAATCCAGCCGTATAAAGAAAAGTGCATGTGCCAGCAAGGAATGTTTTCTCTCGAGGCCTGTGTGTTTCTCTACCCACCCCTGGTGCAGGAGGTCCAAATCCACACACTCCTGTGCCCACAGAGTCCTGCTGAGCCAAACCAACCATCACCTTTCCCTCAGCAGCGCTCTTCTCCCATCCCCTTCTCACTGAAGCTTTCTGACCCTGCTTGCCAGTGTTTTGGGACACTCATGACTTTCTTAGCAGAAGGCTTTTTCAAAAGGGAAGGAAGTCTGAGGACTTCTCTGAGGGACACAGACCAAGAGTCAGCTGGTGACAACAGACCCACACACTGCTCGCTCATGGATGGCAAGGCCACGGCAAAGTCTAATTAGAAAACCATGGCCAAATTGTTTTGGCACCCACAGCAGCTTCTGTCAGATACCAATACAGCACACACAATTCACCACCATCTTCTAGTCCTTCTGCAGCAAGATTTAATGCTCCTCCACACAGAGGAATCCAGGGTTCTGAGGGTTTCTGCTGTAGACAGACAGATGAGCTTGGTCCTGCTTCGGGCACAGAGCAGGCACTGAGTCAGAACTGACTGAGCAGTATGAGAGAGACAGACTGCAGCCATCGTTCCTGCTCTCCCCTATCACCTAAACACAATAGGTTAGTCAATATGGTTTTCTGGGGTGATGAGTTTGATCTTATCAATAGATTTCAGATATTGGAAATAGCATTCTTTTAACTGTCCAGCTTTGAAAAGGGTGATATTAGGCAAGGAAGAATGAATGCAGCAGAAAAAAAGCAGAAGTAAGGAAGCACAGGAAGGGAAGCCACAGAGCTGCAGAAAAAGCAAGACTGCTTTATATACATTCCAGGGAAAAGACAATGAAAGTGTGACCAGTATATTTGAGGAGAGTCTTTATGCAACCAGGAAATCATCTATGTGAAATATAAAACAAAGCCTGAAAAAGCAAAGACACCAAAGTAAATTTTGCATAATGTGTCAGTCCTAAGGCTTAGTAGGTAGAAATCTACTGAAAATGATTTAAAATAAAGAGCTTACTTTGAACTGTGGATGAAGTCAGAAAGGTAGAACACAAAGTGCTAAAACTGCTGGACCATTTCCTCCAGCCAGCTGGCACAAAGGGATATAGAATTATTTAAATGAGGATCAAAATTTAATCCATGAGGCTCACTATTCTGTATCTTTACGGTTTTAAATAATAGCATTCACAAATTCTATTGTATTTGAAGACCTTTATTTAATCCTTACCATTTACTGGAGCTCACTGTACAGTAAATAAACTTTCTAATTGGAGAAACAAAACTGATCTATTTTTTTATGTTACTTAGGTTAGCATATAGATGCTATGATTAGCAAAAAGAAAATAGCTGAAACAAGTAGTCATGTAATGCTTATGAATTGAAACACTTTGTTCAGACTACCTGGTAAATAGATGGTCAGAAATACCAGCTGTAGATGAAAAAATCACTATTTGTTTGACAAGGACCTGTAAACAAATACAGGGCTAAATCTGCAGTGACCCAATGAACTCCACAACCTTGGTACCTCCCACAGTTCTAGAAATATAGAAAGACATCCGTAGAGTACTTCTAGGTGACAACCTAGAAATACAACCAAACCATTTTATTTCATGTGACCTACAGTGGTGAAGTGATGCACAATAATAGGTTACTGCAGGGCTTATCACAAGGCTCTTGATTTCAGCTTTATAAGGGATCAAATGTTACATCAGATATTACAGGACTACGATGCTGTAAACCTTCTGCAGAGCTGGAGCATGTGCTCAGTATGTTATGCAAGATCTGAAGTTATGTATGAAACTTTCTAAATGGCACATCAGCTTGTTCCCTTGCTATTCCCAGTGCTGCACACACAGCCAGATTTTAACTGATATATTTTAGAAAGGACTGGGCAAGTCAGGATACTATGTTAAGGTGAGTTGATGAGTTCATTGCTTGCATGGTACTTGCCAGCTGAAAAAGCCATTTTATGCTGCATTAACCTTTTATCTCTAATTTTTTTTTTTTCTAAGATCTTTGCATTTTGGGGTTTTTTCCTAAGATCTTAGCATTTTGCAACTGTGTATAGTTGCAAATTGTTTAAATGGGTGGCTTCTTATTTTGTGGCCAATTAGGGATAAGCAGCACTTCAGAGTGCATAGTTGAGTTAAACCGTAAAGTTACTCAATCCACCTACTGAAAATGTAAGTCAGCTTTTTGTAAGACAGCTTGCTAACTCTACTTTTTCTCCCTGTTTCAGGTTCCTTTGCATTCTACTCTCACCACATAGTTTCTGTTTTACTGTCCTTCCTAAGTATAAGGAAAGGGAAGGGAGGGAGGGAGTAACACAAGAAGAATTGCAGAAATATGTTGTGGAAATTCCTCAGGGATTACTTCAATCACAAATAATTTCTTCAAACATCTTTAATCAAGCAACAAGAACTCACATTGTGATAATTCTCTGCCTTTTTTAATAGCTGTCCATCCTGAACTGATGTTAGTTTCCAGATCAATTCTATTTTAGGAAAGAGCTTTGTAAACTTTTATTTCTCCTTGTCAAACAGTGTGAAATATGTTAATTCCTGTAGATTAATTTTTCCAATAAATGTAAAACAAATGATGTCACAATGTGTGTGTGTACTCACTGCAGGAAACTCCAGCCTCTCTGAGAACCAAAGCTCCAGCTTGATCCATCAATATGTTCCATGTTCTAACAGAAAACTTTTACTCCAATACAAAATTCGTGAGAGCCTCAGGTTTCTCCTCACCAGCTTTTACTAGTTTTCCATCCAAATGATGTTTTATATTTTTTGCAGCTATCCAATCTTCAGCACATTATTTGCAGTCCTTTACTATCCTGCCATCCACTGGCTTGCTGACATAGAGAACTCTGTAATTAATGGGCAGGGACAGAATTTTAAAAATATGAAAACTCTAAGATCTACTATCCTGTGACAAAGATGCAGTTTTGTCCCAAGTAATTAACACTGACACTGAGTGTGCTGCACAGTAGCTAAATTGCAAGTTGATTCGTTTGTGTTAATTGCTCAGTTAGCATTATTTATCAGTCCTGAATTAATTTAAGCAAGAAGAGTTTTTGTTCTTTCAATTTCAATGAAAACTGTATTAAATATAGCTACTTTCATTTCCTTTGCCACTTTTCTTTGATGTTGCAAAAAGACCAATTTGAAAAGAGAGAACACAGTAAATTTTGGCTCAGTGGGAGATGCACTCACAGCTGGATCTCTTCTTTTTATATTTCTCATAAATGCACAAGTATGTTGCCTCCTGAATTTTCCTAATGACAGAAATTTAAAGTCCTAGATAACAATTAACACTACAGGGGCAAGAGTAGTGCAACTCTATTACCACAGAAAAAGAAATCAAAAGCTGGTTTTAAAGCTGTAAATTTTTCAACTTTTCCTAATTTCAGTTTTTACCACTTTTGCTTGTCATTCATCAAAAAAAACCTCAGAGTTCTCACATTATTACTGAGTATATAAGATCATTTTTCAAAATTAAGTATGAATACTAAATAATGAGAATGGTGATTTTATTTGTGAACGTGGTATTGATATGAGCAGCATGTTGGCAGAGGACACTGAACCCCAGGCAGGTTAAATAATTTACTCAACCCCCCACATGGAAAAAGTGGCAAAAGGGGGTGTGGGTGACATTACCAGGCTGTTCTGCAGAACAGCAGTCAGTTTGGAGAAAAACTGTGACGACTAGAGAAATCTGCACAGACAGAACGCAAACAGACTTCACAACTCTCATCAGCTGCAGTAAATTTTCTGACATTTCATGGAGCTGATATTGTCCAGTTAATGCCTTGACCTCCAGTGGGGCAAAATTAAAATAAGACATAAAATCCATATCCAAATTAACAAGCCCCTAGTCTGTTCAGGCATTTCTAGCTGAAGGGGAGGAAGAGTGATCACTAAGATGACAATTTTGGTGCAGGCTTGCTTGAAAGATCATTTTGGAGGCTGCTGTCCAAACGGAGAGAAATAGCTGCCTTAGTGATTTAGTGAGTGAATTAGTGAAGGTGAAGGAAAATATCATGTGCCCCTTTTGTTTCTCTTTTTTTGAATGAAATTAAGTAATGTGAGATGAAAATTTCATGAAGAGGTTTACATTTGCCATAATAAAGACTTTTGTAATAAATATGGATGAGGATATAGGACTTTTTAAGGAATTAAGGAGGTGGTGGATGCACTCAAAGCCCATTCTATACTCAAATTCCCCTTGATTTAAACATTGCTACAAGAATCACTAATGCACTGAGGAGATAACAGATGTCCCCCAACTAAAGAAAATCACAGGGAGATCATCACAAAAACCAGCCTCAGCACAGAAAGATATCATAATTTTCAGGCTCTAGCAATCTGCAGACTCTGCTCAAAAGAAATATAGCTGAAGTCAGACCTAATTTATACTAGTGGAAATCCATGTTGAAGCAAATAATTTATTTTAAATAATTATTGTGAATTGGGGTTGAAATCCATTCCAGGACCTAAAAGTTTTCCTCATGTCTGAAAAAATGTAGTCTAGTGGTATTAGATATCACAAGACTAGGACCTTATAAGACCTTATAGGACCTAAGAGACTGGATAATGAAGAAATTTTTCTATAAAAATAAATTCCCAACGTCAAGGCTGGAGTGTGATTGGCAGATGGACAGCCACCCCCAGCTCCACCCTGTGTCTGGTGCACTAAGCTTCTTTTCTGGAAGCTGGAAAAATCCATGCATTCATAAGACAGAAGTAGCTGCAAACACATATTATTAAATATGAAAGTTTTCAAGTCATGTGAGATTTTAAGAAAAACCAAGATTTAAAAAACATAAATCGGGGGAAAATACATACAGAAGTGTTTTTAAGGCATCAGTTTGCAGCTATTTTAGAAAGCTAAACCAACATGCATATTCCCAGAAATGTAAAGGGAACCCCATTATATTTCCTTATAAATAAGGGAGAAGGAAACAACAATCAGGTTCCTCCTTTTCTGCCCTTCCTAAGGTTAGTGCTGAATCTGCTTAGAGTACCATGAAGGCCAATATATTACTATTGACAACATGCTACAATTTGATTCCTTGAACAAGCAAATCACTACATCAATCTATGTTATTCTTAGTAAGAAACACTGTGTTGTTAATTTTTTTGGCTGCTTTTGTAACTTTTTACATTTCCAGCAGCAGCAGAACAGGATGTATTAGCTAAACAGTGCGAATGATTTGCCATTTCTGAGGTGCTATTATAAAACCTGAATTTTGACATCCTCAGCTAAGCTTTGCCCAGGCTCAGGGACCTAAAGTGCTTTCAAATTGCAACAAACTGTACATACACAAACCTTCATAGAGGGCACTATAGAAATATCTACCATGATTGCAGCTCAGCCGAGCAGCTTTTCACAACTCACACCATGTGAGTTGTAGTTGTAAGCACCAAACACTGAACAATATATCCAGTGATTTTAACACCTTTATGCACAGGGAGGTTAGGAATGCAAAATATAAGCTGAAGTGTGAGCAATGCCTGCAGTTAAGGTCTTGTATCAGGCTCCAGATTCAGTTGCTTATAATTTTGCTATTGAGTCAGAGGTTTTATGACCCAGAGACCTGTCTTAAGCTAAAATTTCAGATCAAATGTTTTTTCTGTTCCCAGAGCAAGTGCATTACCAGTGGGGTGAGTGCAGTTGGTTTCAAGTGGTCTGAGAAATCACCTCCCCAACAGATTTCCATTACCACTGCAGCAACCAAAGCTTGCACCATCAACTACTACTGAGTAACAGGCATGAGTAGGCATGATAGGGCAATTAAACCTTCAGGTGCACAGATCTGACCACAAGAGTACTCCCAACAGTCCCATGAGCATGAGGAAAATATATAACACTTGGGCCATACATTATTCTCATTTGTTTTGTTGTTAAGATCTGAATGAAGGTTTTGAAAACCAGCATGGCAGGGGCTTCTGAGGTGCTGGAAATGGCATTGTTCCTATGAGAACTCAAAGGTCAACCAAAACAACAAGGCTTCAGAGTAAATCTTATTTGACATAAAATTATGAAGGTCCTGGGTAAAGAGTGGACACAGTCTCAGGAAGGATTCATCTGGAGAAGGAAGCACCAAGGACTCAGGCTGTTAAGGGCTGCTCTCTGTGGTCCCCAAGACACCTTCCATGCACTTCAGAAAAGAGGTAATCAAGACCTCAGAGCACAGAGAAATCCATTTGGAAATAGGGAAGAACAGGGAAAGTATCCAGGAAAAGAAAATAAAAGGTAATCTATTAGCAGAGTGGAAGAAATAGCTGGGTTTTGAGAAAGAGCAAACAAAAGAGAGAAGGTCTGGAAGCAGGGGACTGGAGGCCAGGTGGGATGGCAGCAAATAGGTTGGAGGCAGAGTGGTGATGAGGACCAGGGCAGAATCCTGCAGTGATGGGAGGAGGGAGCAGAGCAGGACATGCAGCACAGATTGACCCTCTGAAACCCCAAACCAGAGACACTTGTTCTGAATTTCTTTCTTACAATTCCTCTTCTGTACTGTTTTTCTCAGCCAGGCTGGAAAAAACAGAAAGTGTGTCATACCACACCATATGGGCCTATCCTGAGGGCCAGTCATCTGAAATCCATCACACAAGTTTAAGCTGAGCGAGCCACTGGGAGCTGCATCGCATGATTATGCCTTGTGAGGGTCTGCCATCACCGAGGCACTCAGAATATTAATGGATTTTACAATGGCTAGAAGACAAATGAGGATGCATTCATGTTGGCAGACTGTAGGAATAAGTCCTACACATATTTTATGACTGAATTTCTGTGTATTCAGTTTGGTGGGGGTCTTTGTTTTTGTTAGTTATTTGGTTGGACATTGAAAACTCGATCCTAGAAAGCTAAAAGACATATTCCATAGTTAACTATACATGGAATGGACAAAGGCTGCCCTTGGAGAAAGAAGCATGTGGTTCAAGGCAGTAACATGCTGCATAAATCCAAAGTAGCTGAATTTATTTTGCAAAGAAAACCTTAATCTAGAATTTCACAACTTTCCCAAATTTGACTTGCACTTTACTATTTGCTTACTGGGTAATATAGTAAGAGAATTATGCAAACTGTGGTGCACAAGACACAGGGATCATCTCATCACCTTTCTTACAAAGCAGGCCAAGATTTTTAACTACTGCAGAAGAATGAAGTTATAAGCTCATTTTCACAGTCAGTGCATCACAGTTTTAAGCATTTCTGGGAATTGCTTCTCTTCTTCAAAGTCATCTTATGGTGTAAGGAGCAGTGGCTCCTGAGATACAGGAACTGAGTGGTCTGCAAAACCAGGCATCTCAGCTCCAGCCTGGCAGATCTGGTTTTAAAAGTGCCAGTCTAAATGCTGGAGCAGATGTAGAGTGGCTTCTGCAAAACATGACAGGACCCAAAGAGGCTGTCTAGTGTCACAGGAGACTGCAAAGCAGAAAGTTATTTTTGGAACTATTCCTTCTTCTGCAGTATATAATTACTTTTCATTTCTTCAGCTGCTTCCATAAGCAATTTCTCACTAGCACAGGGTTTGCTCTGTCAAATAATATACTTCATCTACCTATCTCAGTCCTGTTTTTGTTGGTTTTCAGAGCAGAGAACCACAGGGAATCTCCTGAGCTAGTGCAAATTCTTCTTATTATGGAACTCATTTCAGTGATAGTTCAAAAGTGAAGACTACTGAAGATTTGGCATTTGGGGCATTCTTTGACAGCTATATACTGATGAGCTCAAAGAAAGCACCATCCAGAAAAATAACACAATATATTTAAAAAAAAAAAAAAAAAACCTACAAAACACAAAGCCACTGATTTTTTTTTAATCTTTAAAATTATCATTTAGACTTCTTTCATGCTCCCAAGTAAAATTTAGGAATGCAGTCAAATACATGTGCACATCTCCCACTGAACTTTTTAAGGAGTTTCATACACTTAGTGAAGTGTAAATAATTTTCTGGGAGCCTCTTAATGTTTATTTGCAGATACTAGAATCTACATGAGCAGTATGCACATGCGTCTGCTTGTGTCTTATTACGTCTTATTTTTCTTCAAACACAAGTTGATCTAGAAATGAAAATGCTGTCAGAAGTTAGCAAATACAGCCTTATTTTACATTCTTGCAATGCAAACATGACTGCTACAAAAACGGAATAATGAACTGATGTTTTCATAAATTATGAGATTATTGCCTCTTAGCACTTGAAAAATGAATGAATAAGTAATATTTGAAAATGTGTCTATAATACATTTCCAGCTATTTTCTTTTGATTCTTTAAATCCATGTTGAATATTAGCATCATGACCACTCCAGGCATGCTAGGAATCAATATCATCTAATAGGGGTCCTAACAGTTGGTCTTTGGAATACATCCTTACCCTGGCAATAGTTTAATGATTGCTTAATATATAAAAAAATCTTGCACATTTTATAGTACCATCATGCCATCTAGAGGTGGCATATCACTGAGGCTCCCACTCATCCTTATGTCCAGAACAAAGAAAAATAGTGAGAGGAATAGTGGGATGGGGGCCTTTAAATATAGCCTTTCACTAGGATGCTCCAATAGATTTGGTTGCCATTAGGCCATGGGTTTCAGCATTATTAGTAAAGGAAATGCTGTTGCATGAGACTCATTAGGAAAAAAAAAATGAGCATTCAAAAGCCCATTACTTGTTCACAAAAGAAAAATGAGCAATGGACAATCTGTTGCTTTTCTCCCCAGCTCCACTAGAAACTGTGCTCCATCTGGAAGTCCATACTCACCTGCCTATGAAGTCCTACAGAGGAATAAGCACTGTAAGGATCAATGCTGTTCAAAGCAGTAAGATGAGTCAAGTCCATTTCAAAAAGGAAATTTTCAAACTAACAGCCAGCCTTGCATTCACCACATGCTCCCCATCTGTCTTGACCCCTTGACTTCCCAACACTTCTCCTACTTCCCTGGAATAACAAAGCTCTGAACAAGAATCAAGCACTTCTCACAGATAATTCAGGGTGGAACAAGCCCCAGAAAGTCTCTGGTCCACCTTTCTGCTCAAGGAAGGATAAAGATGAGATCAGAAGAACTTTCTTAGAATATTGTCTAGTAAGGTCTTAAAAACCTGCAAGGGCAGAGATAGCACAACTTATATTGTCCAACTCCTCCACAACTCCACTGTCCCCATGGAGAACAAGCACACTGCACCCAGTCTGCATCAAGGTTGTTCAGTTTACACTGTCCCATACCCTTCCCGGCACACATCCCCATGATGTGTTTTCATAACTCCCTTGTCTGGTCTGGGGGAGTTTGGTCTTGTCTCACAGCTGAACCAGTGCCAGTCCTTCAGTTTCTCCCCACGGGACAAGTACAGTCCATGTGAGCAAAGTCTCTCCTTAGAAGAGCAAATGTAAGGAAGATATGAAAGAACTACTGATGAGGAGGTTGCAGCTGGAAACTGGCAAGAGACACGTGGTTATGTTTAGTCATGATTCTCAACTTTTACCTTTAGGTGATTCCTGTCCCGTTTTTAAGGATACAAGAAGAGTAAATTAAATAAGGGTATTGCATAGCAAAACTACTGAGGAAAACAGAAATAACTTTCCCTGTAGCAAAAAACTATTGCTTGGTTTACTTTGTGCCTCCTATTACGTAGAACCTATGGCTGAATTTGCTTTATTGTCTGCTGTTATATTCCTTCATCTAAAAGAATAGAACAAGCAAACATCAGCATTGAAAAATAATATGAAAAATAAAATCTCAGCTCAGTGCCCTTGCAAAACAGCATCAAAGGCATTCTGGAAACAGTCCTAATCACTAGAAATACATGTCAAATATAGTAATTAGTATTGTAATTATCCTACAGCCTTGGCATCTCTCTTATATAAGCATTTAAGCCGCAAGAAAAGAAGTCAGCATGACTTCAGTTGACACAAATACATGAGATGGGAATAACCAACAAAAACTCAGAAAAATTTTCAGGCTAACCATTTCTGCTTTCATTTGGACAGTGCTACACGAGACACTGATGTTTTCACCAAGCTCCCAACAGCATCTGTGCGCATTATCCAACAATTCCTCCAATGTAAAATTCATAAGATCTTTTTGAAGCAGGAATTAGTCCATTGCCAGTCATGTCTCTAAACAAAAAACAGTCATTCCCACTGTGCTTTGTGCTGCATTCAGAGTTCTTGGAGCACTAAGCACTCATCTCCCCTATCCTGGGAACTAGAGTTGTTGCAAGGCCACCACAGGCCACACCAGAGAGGCTCTCTGCCCATGCCATAGTGGACATCCTCACCTGTGGTAAACACTGACCAATATTCTGTGGCAGCTGAAAATTGAACTACTATCTACAGGTGTGGCTCAACCTCTTTGAGACACATTTGTCTCTCCCAGCGGAGAATTGTGTTAGTAGAAATTGATGACTGCAGCATCATGGCTTGCAGCCCAGAGGAGTGGGGGGAAGGACTGTGATTTGGGTTCACCTGAAGCTGCCCTTCCTCAGCCTGTGATTGCCACAGTCCCAGAAGGTGGGGTAGACTTTGCCTTAGTATCCATATCCCAGTCTGGATTTCCTCCGTGGGCATAGGCACTTGTGGCACTGAGCCAGCTCCCACTTAACTTTGGCTGGTGAGGATAATTTAAAATCTCCCTTTTGCTGTTTTCTTTCTCTAAAGAGAAAGAACAAGATAAAAACAGAACCAAATCTGATGACACAACAGATCTTCCTTTTTCCAGGCTCTGAAACTTCCAGTCTCTTATAACTGCAGAACCAGACGCTTTAGAGAAATAATAGCAATAACAATTTTATCTGAACTCATATAACTAAATATACTATTCTTATTAATAAATATTTCTAAAAACTTTGGAAATCTGCTGTAAAATACTGTAGGTTGAGGCTATATGCTTTAAAAAGTTCAGTCTTTAATCCCTCTGTATTTTTTTTCAGGTTAATTAATTTGCTTCCTTTAGAGATTATCAGGTGCTCAGCTCCTAGTGCGGACGTGGAGTTTTCTGAAAACTAGGCACAAGACTGCTCAGTTTGCCTTGTTTCCTGAAAACCAGCTGCTTTTTCTGAGGAGCACTGAGAAGTCACATGTCCTGAGACCTCAAATTTATCAGCAAAATTTGAGGTGGTTTTGTTCTATTGATGTTATTTATATTTATATTTTTATATATGAAACAGATTGTTCATATGCATATGAAGTATGATATATTTATTATAAAAATGATAAATTTGTTAGAATATGAATGTATACTTCTCAAGACAATTCATGGCCCTTTTGCTCCCATAACAATGGAAGCTCATTTAATTTCAGCTTTTACAGGATAGGCAGTTACAGTGGTTGGTTTCCTATTCCATGAGCTAATGTTAAGCTTCTCAGCAAGTGCCTGCCTTGTGAGTTAATCTTGTGCTCATTATCTGCACCAGCAAAAATACACCCTTGTGACTGAAAGAAATGGCACCTTACCAGAAAACAGAAAAGAAAAGCAGCTGCCCACTGTGATGAGAGAAAACAACCTGAGCATGATGTTCCTGGAGGATCCCTTCAAATTGATACATAACGACAACCATCATAAAAACAAAGATAATGTCATAAAAGACTAATAGTGAGAGGGTGTAGTAATATCTGAAGTAATAAAACTGGTTTTCTGACAAAAACCTAAATAAAGAATGTACTAACACAGACAGGGAAATAATTATTCGGACTGGATTTCCTTCTAAGCAATCCCACGCTTTTTTACTATAATGATGAGCAATCAGTTGAAGGGGAAAAAAACAATTACCCTTGCCCTTATGTGGTGCAGCAAAGGATTTATAAAGAATAATTTGCATTCACAAAACAAGGAGGCTAGTGAGAAACCCAGGCTGCTTCCATATGCACCACCAAACTCTCTTTCCAGACAACGTGCAAGTCTTTTATTCTTTGTGATTCATCTTCCTGTGTTTGTCATTCACATTAGCCGTCACCAAAGACAGCTGTAAGCACAGAGGTCCAATGGAAAAACAGCCCAGTAACTCCCAGGCTTGTGACCTCTACTCCCTGCTGCTTGTCCTTACCTGAGCTGACCTGCTGCCTTGCACAGGAGAGCCCTGCCGCACAGTACTGATTGCAGGCAAGTTCCTCTGTGTCTCACCAAGCCAAAAGGAAGGTCATTAACAAGATCATTGGTACCTATGAATTTTGCTGAAGTGGCTGCACTGAAGCTCTGCCCTGCAGCACTGGCACCCCCCTACTGCAGGCAGCATCAAGGGGCATCCAGCCCGCCCCTGCCTGCCCTGCCTCACCTCAAGCACCATGCCCACAAAGCTCACCTGTGTTTACCAGCTGAACTAAGACCTACACACTCATCACAATGTCATCTGTGGAGACGTCAACAGTTTCTTTGACTCTTTCCTCATCTTCTGTATACCACATTCCTCATCCTCAGCCTTTATCACAGGCTCCATCCTCTAGCAAAGGGAGAGTTGATAGTGTGTGTGAAGTTAACCGCTGGCAGCTCTCTCACCAGTATTCCAGCAGGAATCAATATAAATACAGTCTATGGCTTCTGCATTTATTGCTGATATGGTAGGATGTTAAAGTCCAACTTTTATTCATGGAGAGGGCTGTTTAACCTTATCTTTGTACTGTCTGTTGCTATACATACAAGAAGTACATTATCAGCACAAGTAGAATAGTCCCTGAGAATGTCTTGTACTAACTATGGCATTTTTCTCAAAACACACCTTTACTCCTTTCTCCTTACTCCAAAACCTCTTTGCAGAGAGTGATATGAGTGAAACAGTAATACCAGGAAACCGAAACTAGGGCAAATGTGCTCATGTTCATGCCAGGAGCAGCTAAACTCATTAGCTATTCCCCCTGTAATGTCAGGTCTACCACTCTGCAAAACTGACCCACACCTTAGACCCAGAAAGAGAGAAAAGCTTTGGGTTATGAGTGTCAAATATGAGGTCTGAGTGTTTGCATAAAAAGTCAAAAGACAGAACTTTCCAGAAAGGTATTCCTTATCTCTACAATTGTTTGTTTTTTCCAGACACTTTCATTTTGTCTATTCTGCCTTGAAAACCTGCCCATACTTGTTCCCTACAAAGAGCAGAGGCTGCTTCTAGTTCACCAAGCTCTTCCACAAACAGCACACAAAGGGCACTGAGCTTCAGATGTGTCCTCTCTTCCTTGTAGTCAACAGCTAGTTACTCCTCTATAACTGTTCTCTTCTGGATTTCCTTTTCACACTGATCCATACTGTTGTGACTTCTTCCTCTTTTGGTCTTTGAGCATAAGTCTGAGCACTGATCAGGAATACATCAACATCTGAGGTTTTTATTTTCTCCACAATGGCTTATGGCTTTTCCCTTAAAAGTCCTGCGTCTCTTCAAGAACAATTTTTACCTTTTTTTTTTCTCTTTTTCCCCCCACATAAATGCAAGTGAAGGAATTGGAGGAAACCATTCGTATCTGTGAGCTTATGACCAGAATTTAAATCTTTTTGGGAATTTAACATATTTCAATTACAATTTTGCACCCTGGTACCAATGTTCCTCTCAGCCTTACAGTTAAAAGTACAGTAAGCATTTCCAAGTGAGTGCATCTATTTTTTTTCTCCACAGGAATCTGGACAATAGAGATGGGCTACCAAGATTCAGAGCAAGGGATGGCCATCACTAAGGATTGTGCACTACTTCCTGCTAGGAAAACTAATGGAGGTCCCAGAGTGATGGCTACATATTATACCGACAGAAAATTTGTCTTGGCCACTGTGAAGGTCTTCCAAGGCGTATGATCAGTGCTGTTTCTGGCTTATATGCTATTAGTGAAGGACATCAGAAACACAGTGTTTCACTGCCCCATGAATGGAGAAGGGTTATTTGTCTGCAGAGGGAAACCCTGCAGGATTGACACTGCACTGACCACATCCACACTGCTGCAGCCACGCATCTCCTGGCTGGGCCAGACAGGCACCAGCTCAGGCCCCATGAGCACCACAGGAATCTCTTTGCCTCCAGCAGCTTCATCCAGGCCCTCCTTAGGGTTCCTGATTTTGAAGGGCTAATTTCCCAATTTTTTTCCAATACCAACCTCAAGCAAAGAACTACTGTGCAGTCAGAAAAGAGGCAGTTCTTAACATGGAAGGATGATTTTCACATTTTAGTGTGCTAGGCTGCTGAAAGAGATATCACAAGAGTAGGTGGATTGGCTGGTTTTTCCTTTGATATCACATAAATAATATTAACAAGTAGATTCTTTGTTCATTCCAAAGACATCTTTTATTTCAGATTTGCTACAGTGTCAGTACAGAGACAAATTTTGTTATGATGTTCTCCAGCAAGGTTGAATAATTGAATTGTCAGGCAAGCAACTAGTTGAGATCTTTAAAAAATATTTATAACTGTCAAACACAAAAGCATTGTAGGGTTTTCAGTACTCATTTGTTCCCTCTTTAAGGCTTTCAGATCATTCAAATTGAATCAGACATTATTATTTTAAATGATGTTTCTATATGTTATTAAATTATCTCTAGAGAAATTGAACATTCATCAGTCCAGGCAAGGCTGTCAGCTTTTGGAACCACAGATATTTATGTATTATGCACTGATATCAATCACAGCAGAGGTACCCACATTTTTCTTCTCAAGAGAAAACAGGTACACACATGTCCTTTATTATTCTCTTCTCCTTTGATGCTTCTTCTCACATACAGGAGCTGCTGCTTCTGTTATCTTAACAACTGATAACTGTTTGAATATTAGAAACCACTCTGGGCCGCCTAGGCTAGAAATAGGAGCCAAATTTCCCACACATTAGAAAATAAGGTACTGTAGCAGCTTCCTGAAATAGAGAATTGCAAACACAAGTCCAAAGCCTGGGGAGAAGGAGATTGAGAAGTTTACAGAGGGATTTGGCAAAGTACTGGTGAATGCAACAGCACACAGCGGGACACAGACTGCAGGAGCCATTTAATGTATCATTAAATATCCTGTTGCAATCTCCTTAGGGCTACCTGTGCAGGCTGCTCTGTGGAGAAAGGATGCCGGTGTGGACGTGCCTCCCTGCGAGCGGCGAGGGAGGACTGGAGGGCGGCCCGGGCCGTCAGGGCAGCCGCGGCGCGGCCGCGCCCGGGCGCAGCCCCCGCCACCCCCGCGTCCCTGCGCCCCGCCACGGCCGCGTCCAGCCCTGCCCCGGCCCCGACAGCCCTGCCCCGGCCCCGGGCAGCCCTGCCCCGGCCCCGACAGCCCTGCCCCGGCCCCGGGCAGCCCTGCCCCGGCCCCGACAGCCCTGCCCCGGCCCCGGGCAGCCCTGCCCCGGCCCCGACAGCCCTGCCCCGGCCCCGGGCAGCCCTGCCCCGGCCCCGACAGCCCTGCCCCGGCCCCGGGCAGCCCTGCCCCGGCCGCGTCCAGCCCTGCCCCGGCCCCGACAGCCCTGCCCCGGCCCCGACAGCCCTGCCCCGGCCGCGTCCAGCCCTGCCCCGGCCCCGACAGCCCTGCCCCGGCCCCGGGCAGCCCTGCCCCGGCCCCGGGCAGCCCTGCCCCGGCCGCGTCCAGCCCTGCCCCGGCCCCGACAGCCCTGCCCCGGCCCCGACAGCCCTGCCCCGGCCCCGGGCAGCCCTGCCACGGCCGCGTCCAGCCCTGCCCCGGCCGCGTCCAGCCCTGCCCCGGCCCCGACAGCCCTGCCCCGGCCCCGACAGCCCTGCTGGCTCTGTGGAGCCGCTGGGCGCTCTCCTCAAACAGCCTGAATTAGTGACAGCAGCGCTGATAATCAATAATGACAGCTCGAGCAGCATCCAGTTACAACAGCGCAATAGACAGAAATCACGTCTTGCATATTAGGTCCATTAAGCTGTAGGCAATAAGAGTCTCTTAAGCCAGCAGAGTGGCATTTTAAATAGATTACCGAGGCTTTAAAAAGTCTTTATTTGATGTGGGCTTTATCTGCTGACCTGGCATATTCTCAAATCTTGGCACCACTTGCAGAGGCACTGCCAGACCTGCTTCCTATCAACAGTGCTACCGCACTCAGCAGTGAGCAGAAAGCTCCGTAGCAGCACCGAGCACAGCAGGCTGTGAGACCAGGCAAACAGGAGGGATAATGGAATAGCGGGAACAAAGAACAAATCATCTACAATTTAAAAATGGGTGAACAATTGGCCCATCTCCTAAAATAAGTAACAAGACTTTTTCTTCTAATTTAATTAGTCATTAGGCTTTCTATTGCCTTTTTTCATGCCAGATCTCTGGTTACACCCAAATACATTATACAATAAAATATTTTCTATATTGATCACTTTTTTTTTTTCCTAGAAGAGCAGGTTTTATTTCTCATGAGTAGATAAGACATGTGGTTTCACCCCTAGACAGTGAAACTAGAATATCAGCATAATCCCTCTTAATACTTTTTTTCTACTTCAGTTGTGTAATTGTTTCCATAAATATCTATGTGACTAGGGATCCAAGTGAGCTCAACAATGGCTACAATCGATTTCAGTTGTTCACACAGCTGTATGACTTAAGAATATATCCTTCATCCTTATTTGGATTGCTAACAGAATCCCAGCAAAATCCAGTAGGACTTTATCTTTTGGTGTGAAACTGACTCCTGATTAATATTAACCTGTCAGTTTAAAGCTGGGATAATACAATTACCTAAAGCTAGATCTTACAGCCCTACTTACACCCATGAACAGAAAAAAAAAAACCCTTTTTTTCTTTTTTTCTGCTTTCAGGAACCTTTGAGTTACTCACAGGGAAAAAAAATCCAAACAAATTAGTGTTTCCAAATTATACAGCTGAAGTCAATTGGAGCTTTTATGGGAGCCTCTAGACAACCTGCATCCTTGGCCAAAATTAAAAAATAAGTACTCATCCAGCACATTATAAATGTTAATATAACAGATCCATGTAATTAAAATTAAAGACAATTCTTACACTGTAATGTTTAGAATATTAAAAGGCACAGATGAAGGGGGAAAGCAATTTTGACTGAGAGGTTACTGATTAATGTAATTTCAACAATCCCAAGGTATACCAAAGTTTTAAGTACTAGTGACACTATCACTAAGTCATCCAAACTAACAGGTACAATTAAAACACTGGGAGCCAAAAAGTTTAGCTTTCTATTTGTCATGAAAAATGGCAATTTTTTTTTCATTTTGACTGTTTCTTGATACTGAATTGTACATTGTATTGGATTGCACATCTCACAAGGCCCCTTTTTAAGAAAATTAGATCTTGCCACCTGTCATGCCAGTGAGAACCATTAGGCTCCCAGAGCAATATAAGGACAGAGAGAAAGTATCTTGCTAAGTTATACTTAAAAAACAGTAAATAAGCACATCCTATAATAAGGTGTATAAATGATGCAAAGAAAAGGTGGCTATTAGGAACATTTTTCTTCAACTATGAAATAGCTATAAAATACTTATGTATACTATATTTAGCTGTTGGTTTGGTTGAGGTCAAGTCTTTGTCACACCTGGAGAATACTGGCACAAGTGGCTCTTGGTTTAGATATTTCCATTGCTCTGAGGTTATCTGCTTTTGTTCCTGGGAAAAGAACAAGCTCTTACAACAGTGTGCTACACTACTTAAACCATAATAGGCTTCTACATTGCCTTCTTTCAACTGTCTTTTCAGTCTATTCACATGATTTTCAAAGCACTTCAACCTGTTTTGCCAAGTGATCCAGTATTGATGACTCCCTTTCAAAGAGTTTTCCAGCAAGTGTTTGATAGCAGAGTTTTCTACAGCATGAAATTACTTATTAGAAGCACAAAACCTCTGTAAGTGAAGAAAATTCTGCTGTGTGATGCATTTTTTTCTGTTTTTACAGAAAATATCCCTTCTGACAGTGCTTGGTTTTCCTACTATAAATCTACAATAGTGTTACTCACACCTCTGCAAACTCTCTCAAAACATTTTTCACTGGGTCTGCAGGACCATGCACCAATTTTATGGACCTTCCACATGGCCTCCTTTGTATTTATATTTGCATTTATGTTATGCTTCCTTTTGAAGACACTGTTGTTGGTACTTCAGTGGCACTGCCATCTCGCACACTTACAGTTCCACTGCTGGCCTGTGTTTCCATATTTGCTTTCTACCTGTTCACAGTAGAACATTGCTTCTTAGGAGAGTAAGACAATCAACCTGACAGGCTTTCTCTCATTTTGCAGTGTAATAAGTATGTGTAGTCCCACCCCAGTTCAGTATGATTTTATGACCAATATGCAGGATTTTTAGGTAGATTATGAAGATTTTTATTCTGTGATCACTAGCTACATATAGCTAAATCATAAAATCTGCTTCAGACACCATTGTTATAATAAAATTGATCAACATGATCAACATTTGATCAACATAAAAATGACCAACATGCTCTTTTGTGCACCAATTGCAGTTATTCAGATACACAATTCTCGGTTTATAATGGATCATTGCAAATTTAATTATTTAATAATACATAACAAGATGGGGCTTTTCATCTTCAGTTCAATCACTGTCAATTAAAAGGAATGTCTCTACCATGTCCTACATCTGAGCACACTTCAAATGAATATTTTTTGTGCTGATCAATGTTAACAACTTTCTGTGATGAGCACACATTCCACAACCATCTCCCTACTGAACTTTTGCTCCTGTAACTGGATAATTTCTGCTCAGGTTATTGAACTTTCCACTCTTGTTTTTCCCAATTACTGCAAAAATAGGCAGGAAAAAATCTTTAGGATAAAAGATCTTTCAACATTATTTCTTAGTGGTATTTGTGAAACAAGTCCACATAAAACAATTTTATATCAACATGACATTTGTGGGCATCAGTTAAGTGTACACCTGATCATAGGACTAAAATGTAAAAATAAATCAGATTTTTCTGAAAGCTATTATAAATTTAATTTCAAACAATCACAGATTTGTCAGTATAGCATAGAAATTACGCTCTCCTAGACAAAACCAGTAATTTTTTGTGGCTATCAGAATGTTACAAGTTAAGTGACTACATGACATATAAAGTATTGGAGTACCAAGCCCTTTGTATTTTTTAAAAGAAGCATTTAATTTTAAACAATCATTTAATTCCTTTTTCTCTGGTAATTTTATAGCCTCGGATTTTATAAAAAAGCTTACTTTACATGAGAAACAGAATGTAGAAATCTGCATGGGAACTGCATATTCTTCTATTTAAAACAAATATATTGAATATATGCAGTTCTGACAATTCAAGATGGAATTTAAGAAACCATTTAAATTGAACCTCTCTTTTTGATGTGAGACGATTACATTACCATCAAAGTAGAAGCAATTGAACATTTAATTATTTTCTTCTGTCTTAGAGAGGCTTTGAAAATTATTCCCAGTGTCAAACAGAAATAAATCCTGTAAACTGGCTATAATAAATTAACTGGAGTCTCTGCAATATGGAACTGGGACAGTTACTTTCCTTACTGGCAGATGCTTTATGATTCGTGTCATTTATTACACCAGAGTTTTACTGTGAAATGCTATTGCATGCTGCAGAAAAGGCCACAATATGTATCTGGGGAGAAGAAATCCACATGAGGATTCCCTGACAGTGCTCTTAGCTCACAGCTCGGCAGCAAACAGCAGGGTTTTCACTCCCATGAGGAAAACTGGGAAGTCTGCTCCCCCATGCAACACACATCCAGACAACCAGGAGATGCACAAATATACGTCCATATAACACCTCTGCCACTCCTGCCTGCGCCTGCTCTCACCCAAACTCTGAAAAGGAAGCTGCATTTGAGATGGCACAAACCCTGGGAAGGAACAGGTTTTATTGGAAATAGTTAAAAAAGCATAACCAACAGACTTAATTCTGCTTCCTTTTGTGTTTGATTCAAGCAACATTGCTGGGCAGGGGCCAGTGAAAAGTCAGTTTTGACAAAAAAGAATTGCTTGTTGTCCACCAGAAAGTGCTTCTTCTTCCCCATCTGGAACTTGACCTTCTCCCTCCCAGGGCAGGCACTGAACCAGCCTGAGGCCAAACTGGGACACAAAACTCCAGCCTGGAAGGAATGCTGTCCCATAAAGCAGGTGGTTAGAAATCCCCCTTTTGCCCTCATTTCCATGACATCTGTATTCACTTTTATTGTGCATCAGACAGACCTGGATCCTCAGAAAAGATAAGCTGCAGATATCAGTAGGACTTAGGCAAGAAAATGAAGCTACTTTGAAGGAATTACTTTTTATTTTCTTTCCACATAGCAGATTTTACACTGTAATGGGGCTTGATTGCCTGAAGTCTGCTCTATATTGAGGAATCACAGCTCTCAGTTCTCAGACAATAAAATCTAACCGGAACATAGGAACACCTCTCCTCCAGGGTCCTCTCTTTAGGTCTCACCTCATAAGGCTGATGAGCCCCATGGCCAAGACTTCTTTGCCTGCTTCCACAGGGCAGAGCAGCACACCTGAAAAGCTGGGCATTGCCATTGTGAGTAGGAGCCCAAAAACTCTGTTACATCTCCAAAGCCTGGGAGCTGGGACACATCAGGATAACTTTATATTATCCTGGATTGCCTTTTCCTTCATTTTACCTGGGTGAGCTGTATCAAATATTATTTACCTGCCAGGTGAATATTACCAGTTTAAGTTTTAGCTTAGCTTTGTAGGTTTGTGTATTTTAATGTCTATTTTTATGAGACTTTTGCTACTTCTGTATGTAATAGCAGAGGAGCAGTAGCTGCTTTGCATAGAGGCAGTTATTATCTGAAATAAAACTGGGGTAGAGGATTATACAAGTAACGGATTATAGGAGGGGTTCTCAAAGTGTGGAGATGGGATGAAACCAGACCCTCCTGGGCTATAAACAAATTACTACTGATCAACTACTGGTCATTAAGCCCTTGAGAGGCCAGTAAAACTGACTTTAGAGATAACAAAGGGAACAAAGAACAAATATTCAATGCAGGTAATTAGAACTTACTATATATACTATATTTAGATACAAAGAGGAATTGCAAACCAATGAGGAAAGAGTAACGTGTAGTACGTGCTAAGAGCCATATAAAAGTAGCCCCACACTGATCCTAGAGTAAGCTGGAAGAAATCCTCAGCAGCATCATACTTCTCCCAGTGAAGAACCCAGGACAATAAGAACTCATCAGAACCCTCTCCCTTGCTTCTTGAGGACCAACAGAAGGGTGAGCATAATTCTGCAGAAAGGGGTGGAGATGAGGAAATTAGTGGGTACTAGCATCAATTGCACCATGACCAGCAGTGAGCTAAAATAATTGGAAAATTTAAAGTGTTGGTTTGTACAAAATAGGAGTAATAAGAATGCTTTGATTTGCTAATACCTTAATACTTGTATTGATATGAAAGATTTCATTTTTCAGCCCATATAAAATTCATGGTGTGGGGGTTTTTCTTGTGTATTTGGTACCTATACTGCTTAGCTGTAATTGCGGATGCAACACAAAAATAGATTAAGTTGTTATAGAGCATAAGGTATACACGATGCCAAAAAATACCAAGTACATGAAACAGAAGATGAAGTACGAGTTAGTACTAAACCAAGCATATTATCTACAGGAGACAGATTTCAGAGAGTTCAATTGTGCCTATTGCTTGGAAGAATAAATAAAGCCTCCTTGGTTTAGAGAAGGTGAATACTTTTTATTCTGACAGCTCTGCTTTCCCATTAGTAACCTCCCATGGCATTACCATCAGATTGTTGAGAGAAATGTTGTTTTGTAAGTATTAATTTCTAGAGGGGGTGGCTCTGTCCCTTAGGCCATAATTTTTGTCACAATAGAAACAGCTTTTCACATTGCTAAAATTAGGCTTTCAGTTGACTTTGCCAGTAGAAATATGAAAAATGCTTCTGAAAATTCTTATTAAGCAAATTTCATGGAGATATTTATTCCAACTTCCTGACATTCTTTAAAAAAATAAAAACACAGACTACTTGTCTGAGGTATATGCACACATTTAAATAACTTCTTACAGAAATAAAAGGATGTAGATGAGAACAGTCAAGATGAAAATAGCTTTACTGCAATACATGCCAGTGTTTCCAGTCCCATTATTAGCATCAAATACTGTCTACCTGAACCTTCTGACTGTCAATGTTTTGATTTTTCTAAATAACAAAGTGGACTGGGGAATGGAGGACAGAAATTTTCCTCTTGTTCATGTACAGTCCCTCATATACAGGGCTGCTGTCAGCATATTTTTCTCTCCATATTCACCTGCCTGTGAAATGCTTCTTGTGAAACCTGAAAGTCTGCATCCTTACTTGCTCTGGGGGACCTCTCATTCCCACTTCATTGAGTTAGATGTAAACACCACCTACACAAAAATTAACCTTAATGTGGCTGGGATAGTGTCTGACAGAGAAACCAGGGAGATCACTGCTAGCAATAAGTATACTTTAAAGGGAGTTGAAAGGACGGGGAATGTAGAAGAGAAGAGGAGCAAAGAGGGAATGGTCAGTGCTGCAGGGTCAGTGAGAGGAAACTTTAAAGGGAAGTGACTCTGAGGATAGAACATTTGTTGTGCCATAACCAAAAAGCAAGACATTTTGGAAGAATTATGTCATTGAATAACAGCTCACTATCATTTCTGAAGACCTCAAAGTCATCCTTTCCAGTGAAACTCATCTTCCTCAGTGAAATCAGCACCTTGTGTTGCTCAAATAACTTCCTCTTCTGTCTTCTGCTTGGTGGCCGAGCATAGAATCATCATAAGTTCTCGAAAGCCCTGAATAAAAATACTGAGGAGTCTGAGAGACCTGATAGCACTACAGACACTCAAGTACTCTATGTCATTGTTAGGCTGGCACCAGAAATCGTTTACTCACTTAAGTAGCCCTATTCATCTTCATGTCCCCTCCTTATTGCTTTCTTTCATAATGCAGTACAATTTCTTTTTTCTCTGATTAATTATAATACCATAAATGTATCACTGGAAAAGAAGTTCTGCCTTTCTAAAGGAAGTATATTTATAAAAATATCAAAATTATTTATCCTTGACTAAGTGTTAACTTTTATTTCTGTCTGTGTCATTTGGTTATTGCTTACATGATAATGAGGTCCTAATTTTTAAAAGAAAATTAAAAAAAAAAAAAAAAAAAAGGAGGGAAACAAAAACAGATTATGTATTTCAAAATAGCCTAGAAGAAAATGTTGTTTTTCAAGCTCTTCCTGTGCTGGATGATACAAAGGAATATATATTAAGAAGTCTGTCTGGAAAATTTATTTTTACAAAGTGTCAGGAAGGATTAAAGCAAATACCCTGCAGATGCAGTCAGACTTGGTCAGACAGGGGACTTAGGCCTGCAGAGCTCAGAGGAAGACATTTAAACTAGTATGGTAGTATTTACTGGAGCAAGCCAAGAACATGGACATGAAGAGGTAGTATGGCTAAAGTGATATGGAGTAATTTGTTCAGCTCCTGTGACTCAGTCATATATTTGAGCATTTTGGCAGAAGGGGTGATTTTGTCAGCTATGGAACTCAGTAAAAACTCTGGCTATGCCAGTGGTGTGACTTGCTGCTGGAAATGGATTTTCTGCTCAAAATGGATTTGGGGCTTTTGTATTCTCTGTGAGTCCATAAAATTGACCAGTTAATCTTTCTACATTTCTATGCTGCTTCATTAGTGTTTATATTTCTCCTTGCAGCTCATTTTTTAATTAGCTGTGCAGTAGTTATAAAGGCATTACATAAATAGGATACAATGGTCTGTTGTGGTTATGGGCAGAAGTTCTACAGCCTATTTTCTCTCTCACAAGCAGTTCTAAATTTCAGAATATTGTTGCATCCCAAATACAATTGTGGTGAGGAGAGTGGTTAAGGGAAATTTAAAAAATAGTTTCAGTTGAAAAATCTACAAAGTTTTTGAGGTATATAAATATCCAAAAGAAATATTCATCTTTTCAGAATACATCAAACACCCCTTGTTAACCTCCTCTAAATATGACAGTTCAGCTTTATGAAGCAATTTCAGATAGAAGTATGAAGCAGGAGGAATCATCATCCCTGACTTATGGATATTTGTAAATTCTGTCTAGAAAAATCACTAGATGTACTAGGATGACTTATTGGACACGCATGGCTCGTAGACCATAAAGATCTATTCAACACAGTCTAGGCAGATTTCAATTAAATTTCTTCAATTCATCTTTTCTTCCTAGCCTCATTTTGAAATAGTATTGGACATTAACACACAGCCTAAAGTACAGCACCCATTCCCATGAGCTTCCAGCTATGGTGTTTCCAGTTATTGAGGACACTCTACAGAACTAAAACACTCCCAGTATGGCACCATTGCTTTTGTGCAGTGTTCATGCCTCCCTGCAGCCTAAGGGAAAATACATTTTTCCAAGTCCAGAATGGATCAGTCAGATCATAATCTAGGCTGTGCTTTGGGCCATTGACTGAAATATTTCAGCGTGCTTCTCTTTATGCTTTTCTGTAACTCTACCCAAATGTTCTTCCCAGAATACTTGTAACAAGTATTTTGCCTTCCATCTCACACAAAATCACACTACAGTTTATCTGTGAAACAGTAAGAAGTTAAAATCCTGCATATTTCTCTACATCAGACAGTAACTATCTTAGGGGATATTTTGGCCTCTTGATAGGCACTGTCATCATCAGAGTATGTTCCTAAGTGAAACTAGGTGAACAATAGTGTCACATTCTTTGTTGTTTTTTAAGGAAAGACTGTTTAGAAATTAAGCAACAAGCTTGAATGCAGCAGGAATCCAGAGCAGCCTTCACAAATGCATGCACAACAGCTATCTCTGGTCACAGCATAACTTTATCTGCTGAAACAGCAAGGAATGCTGATACTTAATGGTTATTATCATCTCAGAAATGAAAGTGTCACTCTGTGAATAGGTGATAAACACCAGCTGAACAAAATTACCTTTATTTAGCATAAAAAAGCCTGTGATATTTTAGCTGCATGTGTTTTCAGTGCCTTTAATCCCCACTTAAAATCAAATGGCAGGTAGCCAAAAAACAGAAAATAACACTAAGAATGTAAAAGCTTATACAGTTACATTTTCCCGTCTCCTACTGACAGTTTTATAAGAGGTCCCTCCAGGATCTTTACTGATCTTCACATGTCTGTTGAAAACTAATGAGACACAACAAAAACCTGAGACATCTCACACATATTTGAGTGTAGTTCCTTTGAAAACATTAACTTTAGAGGAAGGATTCCAAGCTGGGATTTGGCTTCAGCCAAGATGAGAACAACAAATGGAAAAATGCTTCAGCCATTATTGACTTTCAGCCTCCTATGTGTCACTCTCGCCTCTGACAAGAAAAATTATACCCCTTCTCATGTCCTTCACTTCTCAAACACTTTCTTAGAAGATGATCAAAATAAAGCATGGACAGGCTGGATGTGGTTAGTAATTTATATAGAAAGAAAGAAATTAGAATTTACTGTCTCCTCCAAAAACTCACCTGTTCCCTAACTTTGACTATCTGGTCACACAACAGCTCATCTCTGTATGTTTGGTTTTGGCTCGTGTTTTCACTCACTGAATACCTTAAGAAATTCTGTTTATCTTGGTCTGCAACTTCAAGTGATCTATGTTGCCCACCTGCTTGCATGTTCAGTGCTTCCTTTATAGGCTTCATGGATGAAGTACTGTGCACGGAAGAAATCTTAAGCTGTCAAGAATTCTGGAGCTTATGTTCAGAAATGGTCTGGATATTCCCACCCTGTCGAAATTGACAGCAAACACTTAGAGTAAACAGCTTCATTTTGAGCACAAGGAAGCAAGTGAACCATCACATGAAACTGTCAAACAAAGTTCAAGAAAGAAAGTTTGTTGACTTTACTTGAAAGGGAAATATGATCCAGTTTGTCTCCTAACCACCCTTTTTTTTTTTTTAATCGAGTTTCACTGAAATTACTCTGAACTGTTTCCAATCAGACAATGCCATCGTATGAAAAATCCATGAATTTAAAAGTGACACCTGTATCTGTGATTTTATGAAGGGTGATTTTTTTCCCCTGTTTCTGGGAAAGCTGATGTCAAGTCAGCTACCCCTAAACACTGAGGAATCAGTACTTCACTCTCAAGAAACTAAGCTTTGTGTAGAGATGCCATGATAGGGACAAAAAATACAGGATAAAGCTTATGTCTAAACCGTGCTACTGTGTACCCTGTTTTCAGGGAGAAATCCATTTACTCTGGCATGTCTGAGATCTGGGTTAACTAGTATGCTTGGTGGTGTTTCACCATCTCTAATGTATAAATCCTCAGAGATGTGCTGACTTCCATCCTCAATCCCTGTGTAATCTTGGACCTCAGAATAAAACCCCAGCAAAATGACGTTCCTCTCTCTGTGAAGGCTGCACATAGCAGAGGCAGGCTTTACAAAGCTATAGCCAGAATTTTTTTTTTTCCACATGCTAAAACTTTAATGTACATTCCCAAGGCTATATCTTCCCTGCCAAGGAAAAGATAAAACCAAGTATATTTCAAACAGGGATAGAACAGAGGGATACAAATGTTTATCAAAGCCTTGAGGCTGCATTTATCAGGAAATTTCCACCAGCCTTTGAGGTGCTCTGTGGTGTCCCTGTGGGCATGCTGGCTCCCCTAGGGCCAGTGGAGTGCTCACTCCTAGCTGAGTGTCTTGGGTCTCCCTGGTCCCAGGGTGAGTTTGCTGTCTGATGGAGATTTCGCAGCACAAAGTGACAAGCTTTGTGCCTCTTTTTCCCTTCTGGGTTTTTTCAAAGTTTTCATCTCTTCTTCCACTGTAACCATGAGCCTGGGGAAAAAAACCTCCTACAAACAACATGCAGCTTTGTAACACCATTGCTCTTTTTTTGTGTTTCCCTAAAAAAAGAGAGTATAGACCAGTGATGATAGGAAACAACAATTTTTTTAAATTTTTTTTTTAAATTAAAAAAAAATGGAAAAAGAAGGGTGAAATGTGAGAGGCGGACACAGAGTAGAGCACACCCTTCCCATATCCCTGGCCTTTTTCTTATGCATTCAGATCTTGAAATTTTTGGCACATATGCTTTGGAAGATCTTCCCCAGTAGTGCTTTCAAGTTCACCACTCCCATGTTTTCAGGCTAAATTCAATCTTGCATCCAATGATATGAGCTGTTTTCTGAAGCATCTTAACCTCAGTAACTATTGTGGCAATAAGAGTGATGAGCACATATCTCTCTGGACTTAGTTCCATTGTTAAATGCTCTAGAAATCCAGCTTGCAATTTCAAGGATATATTGAAGCTGCAAGTCACACTCCATAACAGAAAAATAATGAAAAATAGCCATTGGCCAGGCTTTGTTTGGTAATTCCTTATGATTTATAATCGGTTCCAAGTGGCACTGGCCTTCAGTAAATAAAAACGTATGGGTTTGTTTATTTCCATGACTAAGATTAAATCTTCTTTTTTTCCCCTATGAGTATACCAAAGTTTTGTTAACTCATAAACTACTGCAGTCTCTTTTTTTTTTTTTTTTTCATTTCCCACACTGTTTAAAATGACCACATCAACATTTGCCCTGAAATCCTTCATGGATAATGTACTTTAAACTCTGAAATGTCTAATTAATTCCTCCTATTTCTCATTTTCTTCAATAATTACATGTGAGATGATCAAGACAATGCTCTCAAGAAGTTACAGCAGTACATATTTATCTTTATAATTCAGCAGCCTAATACTTTTGGAGAACACAAATTGCTGAATATTTTCTGGTGACTTATTTGGGTTTCTGCCAGCTTTTTTCACGTATGTTATTATTTGTGTTACATGGTATTTACAGTGTTGTTTGTCCACCTTCAGCCCAGAAGTACAGTTTCTTTCTGTGACAGTATTTTTTCATCAAATCTAAATGTCATCTGTATAAATCGTACTAACCTGAAAAGTTGGCAAAATTCATCACAATTTTTCTCAGATGCTAAATGCAGCCTAAATACACATCCAAAAAAAGAGTGCAGCTCACAAATGTTTCAAAAAGTTTTTTAAAACCCTCTTTTATTTTTGCTAATATGAACAGCCACCATGCCCCTGTCACACACCTCTTTTGTTTCTGCAGGCCCATCAATGGATGAACAAGGAGTTTCATTCATCTTTCCTATAATTACAAGAATTATTTTGGCTGTTCTTCCAGTCATTCCAGAGGAATGAGCATATTCAGCTCCTCTTTAAAGCATTGCTTTACAATGTGAAGGGATCACATAAGTATGCGAAATGTTGGACAACTCAATGCTTTCCTGTTTTTTTTAGTATTCACAAGGTATTTATCCATTGGAAAATAGCCTCCAATTATTATTGCACAGCACTTGCCCTTTTTCCCATCTATTAGGAATTTGTACATTTATTTCTCATATATCTTCTATGGGCTTAGCCTTGTGCTTTTAAACTCTGCAAGTCAACTATTTTCCTCTCCATTCCCTTTAATTTAAGTGTAAAACAATTCTTGGCAGCATCTTCCTATAAGGGTCACCTGAAAATGAATATTACACTGGTTATCCCCAGACACATCCACTGCCTCAGTGGACATTCTGTGCCAGGTCGAACACTTTGCACATGCCAGGTGCACCTTGTTGAATCTTCCAAGCTCTTTCAAAGTGATATCATCTTTCTCAGCTCCTGGATCTCTTCCAGTGGTTCAGGCATCACACTGGCTTCTACTTTTTATCACAGTGTACAAATGACACAGGCTATTCCTGTTCTAAATCTCAAACATGACCTGATCTCTTTTCTAGAACTCAAGTTCTCAAATATACTTTCTTCAGCCCTAGTGCAGTCACAGATTGTTCTGAATGAAACTTCTTATTGTCCTATCTTTCTGTTTTTAGAAATTCACTCTGTATTTAATATATTCGATGACTCTTTCTTTAGTGTGTTTTTCTAATTAGTTTCCAGTAAGTCTCCCAAAGTCAAAATTGTGTAAAAATTTTTTTCTTTTACTATCTTCCTCTTTAATGTCAGAAATTGCTTGCAATTCTAGAGCTCTATATTATTTAAATCCCCCTTCAAGTAATTTTTCAAACTTACAGAATTTCAGTGCTAGTGGGACTTTCTTAGCCCCTTACTCTTATCTGGATTATGACCTAGTTCAATGATGCTCAAGTCATCTGTTTTGAATTTTGTCCCATTTCAAACAGATATGTAACATCGCAAAATTCAAACAGATATGTAACATCACAATATTCAAACTGTCTTATCCTTCAAAGACTAATTTCTCAACACTTATCCATCACAGACTCTGGCATCACAGGATAGCTGCACTTACCAAGAATATCCAGAGAATTTTAGAAATAAGCTACTTTCAACCACCCCATGCCAAATTCCTTTTATCCCAATGTGGCAAGCTTACTGGCAAGCTTACTGTCCTTACCTAGAGGTGGAATGGCACAGAAGAGCCAAGACAAAAAAAAAAAAAAGCAGCTTTCCTTCCAGGCAAACATTTGTTGTTGTGCTTCTACAACATTTCTGACTTTTGCAATTCCGGTTAGTCTTACAAGAGTAGGGAAAGGCAGCCAAACCTTAGCTCTGGCCAATAGCCAAGGGGCAAGTCAGTGCCAGCATGATAAAAGCACCCACAGCTTCACCTCAGTTGTAAATACAAGGGCTGGGACTTTCCCTAAGACTTTGACGGGAAGTTCTTTCATCCCGCGCAGACAGAAAAGGCTTGCAACATCCCCTCACATATTCCTGCCCTGTACACTCACCCTGGCTTCCTCTAGATAAATACCAGCTGGGCTGTCAGGGTTCCTGTGCCTGCTCCAGGCAGTAGGACCTCTCTGCAGCTCCTGAGGTTTCCCTTGGTCCATGTACAGCATCTCACCAGCTGGGAAAGCACTGGCTTGCTTAGGGCAACTACGTCAGGTTGAGTGCACAGGTGAGTTTTACACAGATGATACAGGTTTCTCTCATTCCTGCAGGTGAGAATGGGGAACAAAATGGCTAAACTGCCAACCTGAAAAGTTTAGGTGGGCTTGAAGTTAAATTTTTAAGTCTCTTGATGAAATTTTAGCCGAGCCTTTCTCTCTGCTAGACAAAAAAAAACACAAAGCCAGGCCATGTCTCCTGGGATTTTATTGACATTATACAATCTATTTGTAACTAAGAGCTGATGTAAGGAAGCACTGAGAAATAAGAAAGTAATTTTATCTGTAAAGGACAAAACAGAACTTCAGATCTGTCAGTTAATATTCAGAGGGCTTACATAGCAGATAACAGCCTTATTTAATCTTCCAGAGGTGTTTGTTACAGCTGCAGTGAAGAAAGCTTCTGCAAATAAGGATTGGTCAGTGGGTTTTAAATAATGAAGCTAGAAAGTGGATTTTCTTTCCTATGCCAGAGCCAAAATATTGGTTTGAATTTTAGCAGCAAGGGCAGGGTCTTGTTTTACCCTGAATTATAAGTGATCACTAATACAAGTTGGAAATAATGATTATTTTTACTTCTGGATTTATATGTGGATTTCAAGTTTTCCCTTTCCATTCAAGCAGCATACCAATTTTAATCCTGTTTAATATTTTATAAGCATGAGGCTTCAATGCTGCAGAAAGAAATGGATTTTTCTTAAATATTGTCTTATACCAGCTCCACATTATTAATTCAGAGAACATTTGCAGATGTCAGAACTGTTCTTCAGCTTTGATATAGGAAAATTTCATATCCTCTCTAAATCTGTAACACAAACTGTCACTCAGACTGTAGACCAATTTTTTCAAGTCTGTTAAGACTTCATAAAATGATGCAATTAGTGGAAGATGAACATTCTTTTTTAGATGTGGCCTTTCTGAAACTTCTAGATTTGTTAATAGCAATGATTTAGACTAGCATGAAGTAGCACTGTAACTACATACCAAAATATTGCAATAGTCATTGAGAAATCAAGCATCACTGTGTTTTCTTCCTCCATATTGGTCTTTTCTCATAAAAATATATTAGATACTTTTCATATTTGTACATTTTTAGGCAGATGGTAGGTTTTTTAATTACTTCTCCTAGTTACAGGCAGAGATGATAATCAGATGATGGGTCTACTTTGTGTTGAGAAATTATGATTAAAGTGTGTAGCCTACTAGTAGCTGGTTTCAGAGCAGAAGCTCACTTGGGAATGAATCTGCTGCCCTCCACCACATATCATTCCATGTCTCACACTGCAGAGGAGCTGGGGACATGCAATCTTGGCTGCTCATGGGTGAAACAAAACAATCTCACAGCTAATTGCAGTTAAGCTCACAGGACCAGATCAGAGCTACTCCAAAGTAAAAACCCCATCAGCGTGGGCACTGGGTGCTCCCTATAAACCCAGTCTCCCCAAAATACAGACAGGAACTGAAACTTTCAGGCAGAGTAATTAAAATCTGCATATTTTAAGGTCTCTTTCACTGCTCCCCAGTCTATTTCTTATTTAAACCTCTTTATCTGGTAACTTCAAGATTTGAGCCAACATTTCTTCCTTTCTCATTTGCTTGCTGAACTAGCAGAGTGGAACTGCAACATTTTCAATATCTTATTTTTTGTGGGACATTTTAGAGGCAGTGGCATTTTGACTTTATTTTTATTCTATTCAGATTTTCATGTATATTGACTTTGGGGTTCAAAAGCCGGGTTTTGGGAAGAAAAGGTAGGGACAAGTATGTAAATGTAACATTTGAATGCTTACTGCAGTTCAAAGGTAGGGAGCTTTTTGTCTCTGCATGCTCTAAAACAAAATACTGTTTTTTTTTTTTCCTCTTTTGACCTCACTGTTTAGACCCAGATACTGTTACCATTTTTAAAATTTAGTGAGAGCACTGTCAATAAAATACTCATTTAATTAACTTATTAGATGTTTGTAGGCAGGGCTGTGAGAAGCAGGTGCATTCCCAAATGTCCTGGTGAGCCCTTCCTGAGCTCCTGACAGCTCTGTCCTCCCAGCTGTGGAGGTGTGGGCAGGGTGCTGGGACTGTGCCAGGTGGCAGCTCAGGTGAGCACTGGTTATACTGGTGCTTCTTGGAGACAGGGAATAGCTGCCAGCAAAAGCATTCATTAGAGGGCTTACAGCTTCCTCCCAACTTCACAGGGACTACTGAGCGCAGCCCTGGATGCACCACTGCAAAGGTACCTTTCAGCTGTTGTCTTTAATTTACTAAAGTGTTGAGTGCTGTCTCTCCCAGTGGGGTTACCAGAGAAGTGCCCTAACTTTGGTGGTGGCACTGTGCTGGAGACAGGCTCAGGCTGCCTGGCTTGGGACCGCTCTTCCGATGCTTGGCTGAGCTGCCTTGTTTGTGCACTGGCAGAGCCACACAGATCAGCCTGGCTCAGCAGCAGGGCTAGGTCTAACCTTCCACTGGGACATGCAGTTCCCATGACTGTCTTTGGAAAACATGAGGTTAAGATTGAATCAGGAGTGAGGACAGGTTCTTAGCTATGGATGATTTCCCTACATGTGTTTTTCCCAAGTGGAGCAGCCTCCCACTGACAAATAAGAATGTACAGAAAAAACACCTTCATAAAGAGCATGATGTTCCTAAAATATTAGAATATTAATAAATTTGATTTGAATTCTGAAACATGAACTGCTCCAGAGCTTCATATAACTTGGCATTTCAAAGGTGCTCAGTTTTAATAATCTGCTACAAACTGCTTGATCAATGGTGAAAAGGCTTAGCCATCCAATTCAGACAAGTTACAGCACCCGAGGACTGGGATCAAAGTGTTTTACTCCTGCTTACCACCTTTAGTGATGCCAACTCTGTGAGCAAGTTTCTGGAGACCTCTAGATAAACAAGCCTTAAGAGCTAAGAAATTAAGTGGAGAAGTTGATTGCCAAAGAGCAAAACACTTTCTGGCATCATTAAAGCAGAGGACAGTTTGACAAACAATTTCTCTGGGGTGGTCCCATGCTATGATGACTGTGAGAGCAGGAAATATGTAAAAAGACATGAGTACTCACAAAAAGTGGATAATTATGCAATAATCATAATAGCATAAAATGGTAATTCAGTAAAGGCAATGGGCTTATTCAGAAAACTCAGTTCCTTATTTTGTATTGAATTTCCTTGCTGGAGATGCAAGAGAGGGTCACCCTGCAGGAGGGAATTATTTTGTCCAATTAGGCAATTACAGAAGCAGCATGACACTTTGTTTCCTACCTCCTGGCACCCTCTTCTTTGCTCTTCAGCTAAGTTTAGTAAAAAGCTCTTCATTTGTCTCTGTTCCAAATATCCACTTTTTCTTTCACTCCTTTTTTGCTTATTGCATGGTCTTGACATGCAGAACCAAGAGTGACTTCTGCCTCAACCCCACATATTTCACAGGGGTAGGAAATGGGGGTAGGTCTCAGACCCTGACTGAGACCCAGGAGCAAACAGAAGACAGAAATCAGGGTGAGCTTTCCCTGAAGGCCACAGCCCCTGTGTAAGAGGGCACAAGCAGCAGGGATTTGTATGAGATGTTTTGTAAGGGTTCCTGTCCCCCATGAAGTGGCACAGAATAACTCTGGCTGCTCTGTAAGCAAGTTGGTGGCAGTGCTGTGCCCCAAGAGCAGTGCCCCAAGGCAGTTCCCTGGCAGATGACATTTGGACCAACATCTGGGCTGGGAGAGGAGCTAATGACTCACTGCTGTGCACACCCGTCCCTGCTTGCCAGGCAGGAATCACCAGCAGCAGCTTGTGCATCTGCAAAACCTGGGCTGAACTCAAAGGAGGCTTTGGTCAAAAAAAAACCCCCCCAAAAAAACCCACAAACCCTACATGTTTCCTTTTCTCAGCATAGGATGCTGCCCTGAACAGCTCTGTCAATATTTTACTAATCCTGTCACTGGGGTTCTTTTTCTATTTTAAAAGCATGTTTCTAAGTTCAGTCTTCTCAGCAATTAATTTTCAAAGCCTGTAACTTAAGGTTATTGCTTAGAGAGTTTTGAAATCAGCGGCTCAATAAGAAAGAGAACTTCTTCCATCTTGAAAAGAATTTTAAAGTTTGCCTGATAAGGATTTTTCCTTGTTGAAAAATTCAACAGCATAAAAAAATATCTATCTCACCCTCTTGTTTTTTTCCTTTTGGTTTTGGGGTATTTTGGGTTAGTGGGTTGGTTTTTCTTGTTTTATTTGTGGGGTTTTTTTTTTTTTGTTGTTTTGTTTTGTTTTTTTTTTTTTGAGGAATAATTTCTTCTGTAAATATCAGTGTTCTTTTTGTCCTGGAGGCAGGCATGTTTCTGCAGATGCCGCTCAGATTCAGTCAAATGAGAGAGGAAAATGTTCAAGTCCAGATAAAATAAAAAAAGGAAACCAAAAGGAGCAAGTAAATACAATTAGTACACATCACATCAAGTGAGTAAGGGAACTGATGAAGTTATCCACTGTTTTGGATTGTTCAATCATATGTCTTTAAACATAGATTAATGAACTTTCTGTAAAATGTGCTTGGCCTCATTCCCGAAATGTTGCAAATCCACATTTATTTGTTTTGGCAAGAAAATTTCATATTCATGCTGTTTTCTTAAATCTTTCATCATATTCTCACTTCTCAGATTTCTAAGAGTTTAAGACAGCCAAGAACATTGTTGATACACCACTGCAGCCACTTTGCCCTTTCTTTTGTGAAAGGTGCAACAAAACTGGGCTTCATTTCCCCATTTGTGCAACCCAGTCCAAAAGCAAGAGAACTGCAAATCAAGAATTCATTACTGTAAATGGGAAGAGAGTCAGGCTTTTCATGCTCTCCTAGAGCTCATAATAGATATGTGGCATGAATTCTTACATTTTTAGTGTTTGGAAGGTCTGGTTTTGGTCGGTTGTTGGTGTAATTTCAGCTAATTCCAGTCTCTGCAAGGCATTGATGGCTGTCAGTAAAATCTTCCCAAATAAGCTCCCCTCCTTGTTCTCCATTACTGTCAAGACACCACAATGATGTTGGGTCAAAACTGCTTCACGCACTTCCTTCTCTTTTGGTGGTTCAGACATGCATTTGGATGTGTGTACTTCACAAATGTTTAGGGTGTTCATTATTTTAGCTTCATTCCTGTAAGAAGTGAGAAATCCTCTCACTTGTGCAGAGGTACGTGAGTGTCTCACATTTATGTATGTTCATCAATCATTTTTTTACTGATGATTTCAAACAAATATAGCAGAAGGGCACAGTGTTTGCTTCTTCTCACGATGCATAAAAGAGGGCAGCTGAAGACCCCACAGAAGAGTCCTGAAAAATGAAAGACTATAACATGACTACATACATTTGAAATACCTAAAATCCAATAGAAGAAATGTTACAGTGTTTGCTTCTTCTCACGATGCATAAAAGAGGGCAGCTGAAGACCCCACAGAAGAGTCCTGAAAAATGAAAGACTATAACATGACTACATACATTTGAAATACCTAAAATCCAATAGAAGAAATGTTACAGGAGTCATCTCCTGTGATTAGAAACAGTTTCAATCAGAGCCTGTAATCAGCCAAGAAGCACAAACCCCTAGGAAGCCAGGCTTCATTATTTCTAGTGTTATTTCTCTGTGAGATACAGCTACTTGTTACTGTCTCTAAATGGCGGATAAAAAATGCTCAAGAAAATCATTTCACAGTGAGAGAATGCCTGAGCAGGAATCCAAGAGGTGCCTCTCCATGCCTGGTGGATCTTCAAGCATGGCTTTCAAGGCCTCAGAACATCTCCTGGGCCAGCTGGAATAAACCCAGTGCCCCTGTACTGTAGGCAGGTCTCTCTCTTCCTCACACTTGCTCACCTTCACGTGTTTTAAGAAATATTTTCATTCTTCTTGCAGTTGAAGAGGCTGGATTAAAGCTTAATACCTACAAACCTCAGAATAGAACAACAGCCCTGAAGAGACTGAGGAAATTACTCAAGTTATAGCTGTGTATTGTGTGTTTATGGGAGCAGCTGGAGGTGATGAGATTTCCAGCCCTCTCAGTATTTTGCTATGATTTAGACAACATTAAGCACATCTATTTAGGACTATATTTCATCTGTTTGAAGAGCCTCCAGGCAGTTTTAGTGTACTCCTGATAAAAAGTGAAGATGTGGGAAATGCAATGTCCTCCATAGGAGGATTTATTGTCTCAAAAAATTATTTTTTATCAGCTTTGTCAAAACTTGGAGCCCAGGATTTTCTGCTAAGAAGAACAGCAGATATTCATTTGCTTGAAAGAAAATTCCTGCATAATTTGTTGTAATAGGTTTGTTGGAGCTAATCTGCTGTTTTTTTGATGCATTTAAGTACTGGATTAATCATGGGACAGTTGTTTAGCTATATGCCTTTTAGTTTTAGGCATATCAAAAAACAGAAAACGCAATTTGTATTTTAGGGCAGATTTGGTTCCACAGATGTCATCTTGTAAGAAAGAGTATTTGTTATAGAGTGTCTTCTTTCTCTCTCTGTAGGAGTAGTAAAATGAAATTTTAAGTAAATGGGATTGTCTCAGAGTAGTGTACCTGTCTTTCTGAGGAGAATTTCTAAATCTCATTTCACCTGTTTTCCACATTACAACAGGATTACTGTATATTAAGCATGTGTGAAATATTTCATAAAGTATTCCAAATATGAAGTACCACTCATGCAAGAAATAAAGTAATAATTACTCTCTTTTTGTACTATATTTAATGGGCTACTATGTGTAGTTTTACTGTATTAGGACATTTTTATCTAATATACACCTTTTGATCATAAATTACAAGACAAAGCAGGAGTCTTATTTACAAAAAAAAACCAAAAACCCTGCAGTTGGGGGATGACTTCTGCTTGCCAGTACTTGCAATAAACATTTAAGACAATAATGAGAATTACCTCTATTTGAGAAATAAAGTTTAACTTTGGAGAACTTAACAGTATGGAAAACTAAGAATTATCAGAGAAAAAAGTATAAATCCAAATAAACATATGTACCCATTTAGTTATTTGTTTCAAGTTCACCATGCCCACCCAGGGGTACGTAGAATTTAAAGGAAACAATGAGAAACAAAGGTCTGATACTAAAAAAATGAAATAAATTAAAAAATAATCCTGGCTATGTCCACTGCCTTTGGTCATAGGCAGTGCTCTTTGTTGCCGCCAGCATAAGTACATGCCGTTGGGATGGTGTCAAAGCACCGTGTTTATCAGGAGTGCTCAACCATGACTGAGAAGGATGTATGTTTGTCAGGTAGGGAGGGATTAGGGGTACGAGGAGGCATTAGGAAGCAAAACTGACTGAACCTGTTTGGTCTGTTCAAAGAGGCATGAGGAAGGTCTGCAGGACATGAGACAAGGCTTTATTTTCACCATTTCAACATTAAATGGCAATGCAAGATCAGCTCACAGCAGCCCAGCAAAATTGAAATAAATAATTACATCAGGTCCAACCAGAGAGTATATACAGGACATACTCTCTGTAGTGGTGGTGGGAACCTCTTCTTTAAATGTTTTGGAAGAGAATGCTCTGAACCTCTGTTATTGAAATGAGCTGTCATGTGCTCAGCCCTGCCTGAGTGGTTCAAACTAGGTAAGCATAGTTTGGCATATGGCATACATCCTGAATCCATGTAAGGAACTGCATGCTTCCAGGTGTTTCCTGACTAGAGAGATACAGAACTTTGACTGAAAAAAGCCTCTAGCAGAGAGGCTTGAGGACTTATCTATGTGGATGCTGTGTGAGAAAGCTCAGCTCATCTTTGCTGTAATGAAAAAAAGAGATACAGATGCCAAAAAAAAAAAAAAAAAAAAAAAAAAAAAGCCCAGAAACATCTAAATCCTCCATGTTAAAAGAGCAGTGTGGTTATGGAGTGATGTAAGAAGTCACGTTGGTGGCTTAAAATGAGAGCACAGTCAGAACCCCACTTGTCCCAGATGCCCCAGGTTCACTACTGTTCAAGCAGAGTTAAACATTGCAGGTTAGGGAACCCGAGCAAAGAATTAACTTCTCCATGTAGCAAGGGACTGTTGGAGTTCATCTGTGCAATGGACTCCATTTAATAAGCTCCCAACTGTCAATCTAAGTGTCTCTCCATCATTATAGAAGACTAACCCTTTTTAAATATGAATAAACAAGGTTTTCCTGGACAGGTGAACCTAGAAAACAGATTTTATATCCAAAGTCTACTACAAAGAATCACTGGAATATGCACTCAATACTGCTGTCATGAATTCTGCATAACCATGTATGAATTCACACATATGAATCTACACTCAGCATGCTATATAATGAGCAAGATGTATTAAGTCAGAACTTTCATTTGCCTCCAGAATGCTTTACTAGAGCAATGGCAAGCTGATCCTGAAAGGCCATTCCATCCCCAATACTCTCTATTATTTGCACAGAGTAACAGAATCCTTGCTGCTATTTACATGGAAATATCAGTAAAAATAATTAGTTTACACAAAAATAAGGCCTTGACCCATCATTTTTACAGTTAAAATCACACAATATTTGTTGTGTGTATAGTCCTTATGTCCACCTTTGGAATTAAGATTCTCACAATGAGCTTAAAAAAAAAAAAAAAAGAGAGAGAAACATAAATGGACCAGTGTTGTAAATCGGGGGACTAATTCCTACAGTAGACAACACCATGACCTACTATAACCTACTTATAAACCTTTCTTTTACATGGCAACAGGTCAAATTTCTTTGGCCTTTTCTTTTCTTATAGTCCTTTTGTCTTCTAAAATTTTGCCCTGAATCAAGAGATAAAATAATATAATCCAAATAAAAGATTGTGGAAAAAGAGGGGGAAATACAGAGCTGTCACAGCTTGGAGCAACCACAGACAACAAAGAAACATTAAGTGCTCAAAAATGGATTTGCTCTCCAAGCAGAATAACAAGCAGAGTACACTAGATCCTGAAGGTGAGAAGGTGATGTTACATGGGAAGTACAATTTGAGAAGAAAATGAGGCCAGGAGATTGGCATCTGCTTAAAGAAACTGTTAAAAGCAGAGACATAAAGATTGCAATGCAGTGCAAGGACTGCCATAAGAGAGCCATGTGGCTGGAGCTGTCAGTTCTTCAAAACTTCAAATTCAAATAACACACATAAACCAAAATCTATGGACAAGCATAGAATTGTGTCAATATGCTGGTATGATTTGAAAAGCCACAGCACAAAAAGAAATATAATTAGTAAGGTACATATAGAATAAGAAAAGGTTTCTTGTAAAAGCATAAACTGTTAAAGAAAAATCAAGGAGAGCATTGATCCACCACTCAGCTGAGGGAAACTATTGACTAATGACTCCAAGAAAGCCAGCTGTGTAATGGCTATTTTGCTTTTGTTCACTGGAAGGGTCAACCATGACAAAAGGGTTTACATCAGTAGTGAAGAGCTGGAAATACTTGCTAAATGATAGAGGAATGAGATTAGGCCATGCTTATGTAAGTTAAATGACCTGACATCAGCGAGGCTGATGGAATTCATCTCACACCATTTAGGTGATAACTGAAGCATTTCCACGGTTGTAAATACTGCCTTTAAGAATTATGTGGAAGAGGTAAAGTTTTGAAAGACTGGAAAGGTAATAACAGCTATTTTTAAATGTAAGACAAAAGAGGAGGTGCAGAATTATGGCCCTTTTAAATAAACCATTTAAATACAATTCTCAAACAAATAGAGGAAGCAAATAGAAAATAAGAAAGAAAGAGATGATAGGCACATGGATTAATCAAGAATAAGTCATTCCAAACCAACCCCATTATTTCTTATAAAAGGATAACAGGCCTTGTGAATCACAGAAGTGACACAACTTGACATGAGCAATTTTTTTAGTATGGTAAATGTTAGAAAAAATGTCAAAAGCAAACTACAAAAATGCAGTTTAGATTAAACTAATACAAGGCAGGGTTCTGTGGAACAAGCAAAAGAAACATTTTTCAATCTTTCAGTTAACCATTGTCAAAATAGAAGACTGCATCTTCTGCAGATATACAGGGGGTTTCTCCTGGCAAAACTCCTATTCCTTTCATTAAATGTCATCAATGCCAGAATAGACACTCTACTTATTAAAGCTGACAATCTGACAAAGTTGAAAAGGGCTGCAAGCAAGTTACAGGACAGCCTGGAAATCAGAATGGTCTTGACAAATTGAAGTTACAGTTTGAAAAAAATATGGTACTATTCAACAGGGACAAGTGCATGATACAGCTCTGAAAACACTACAGAAATCAAGGACAAAGAAGTGGCGTGGGAGAAGTATAATTAAAGGATTGGGTGTAAGAGGATGCATTTGCATTGGTATTTCAGTTCTGCTCAGATGTAGAAGCAGATCATCACTTTCAAGCTTTGCTTTACACTACAGAGTTATCTTGGAACCTAGGAAACTAGATTCCTTACCACAAAATGTGAACCAGAAGACATGTTTTAGGTGAACCCAAATGCATTCAACTGCTAGTGGGCACGCAGGCTGCAGTGCTAGACTAAAGTTAGTCCAAGGTGGAAATCTGACACGTGGATGGTGTGCAAATCATGAGCTCAGCACCAGGGGTTGTGCTCCACATCTTGGTCCCTGTTGCCACACACCCCTTGTTAAAGCACTCATCACCTTAATGGGACTATTGAATTGTCTGTGCTGTGAGTGAGACAAATGTGACAGCAGGATTACATGTGGACTGTGAGGCAACTAAAGCAATCCTTTTCTATCTGCTATCTCTGTGAGAGTGCTGCAGTCAGCACCACACTTTTAATTAACAGTTGGAGCAGTTTAGCCTAGAAACATCAGAAGAAAGACATGAGAAAGATCATCACTCTCAGAAACACAAGTTGCAGGAAAGATGTGGGACTGTTTTATTTCTAGAAGAAAAGGGTAAAATGGTAACAGCTTTCATGTCCAACAAAGGCTGCTGCAAAGAGAAGGGAGATAAACCGACACCTTTGACAGCTGTGTCTACTGTGGGGGAGGCAATACAGATTGCTCATACAAAAATTTGCCTAATAAAATGGCTGAGAAAGCAGTAAGCAAGGAGCTTCAGCATCCACACCACAGGAAGGTCTCACAAAGAAGTGAGACAAGCATCTGTCAGACTTGGTTTAAATACAGTTCATTCTGCTGTAGAAATGACCTCTTAAGACCACAACCAGAGCAAGTTTTTTTGTTCCTCTTAAAAATGTAAATAGTAAAATTACTATTTCCTGCTCCTTTCATCTTGTCTTTCTAACTTTTTAATCATTCCAATGATCTTCCATCTGCATTTCATGTTACATCTATCTGATATTTCCATTTTCCATCCCATCTCCACTTTTCCACTTTTGGCATTGTACTTCATCTGTGGTGTTGCTTCTACTAGACTATCTCTCCTTTTTTCCCATGTGCAAAGCAATCTACCTGTTTTAATTTAATTTCCTACATAATCAAGTATTTGCATATAACTACTTAACTAAACATTGTGCCTTCCCCTTCCCCATTGTTCACTTCCCCTTGGTGTTTATGCAATGGGGGAAAATGACTGTTGCAGGTGACTTCTTTTTTTCAGCATCTCCTTTTATCTTTACTGACCAAGAAAACGCAGAGATTACCACGATTTTCCTTAAAATAGGGTAACTCAGTGTAGAAGAATGCAACAACAATGCACAAGAGAAAGGCACAGCCAATCATTTGAGGAGTTCACATAGATCATCTTTCAAATAACAAAAGGCGTTACTAGTGCTCTAATGTTATGGGGATGGATATAAGGAAAAATATTATGTATGCATACAAATCCCTATGGCTTTTTCTCAGATAATCTACAGCTACATATGTAAAAGGACAGATAATGATTACTGCATGTTTCTTTGCTGGTATCTCTGCTTTCCTCTGGTGCTTTGAGAGCACCCAGCATAACCCATGGGCATGGAGCAGAGCTCCACTGCCACTGGCTGCTGAGTGACAGCCCAGTGTCAGCCTTTGGGCTGAGCTCCCAGTTACCAAAAAAACCTTGTGTCCCTTGTGATATATTTCTGCTTCCCATCACATGCTGATACACCACAATAAAACACCTCATTCTATAGAAAATTACTATCTTCTTAGATTCCAGTTACTGCTCTCATGAATCTGTGAGTCCAATTTCTTTCTTTTGGCTTTACAACACAGTTGCCATGAGATGCTTCATTTTCTTCAAACACAGGCAGCAGTGCCAGGATGTGCCTTTTCACTCTCTATATGCTGGTATCCTACTGCCTGAATTAACCTCCAGACAATCACTGCCAAGCCCACAACCTTCTTTTGGTTCAGTTAGAGCCAGCTGACACAAAGACATGTCAAAAGCAAGAAAGAGAAGGATTCTATTGAGAAAATTAACTTATTTACTATATTTTTTTTAGAAGAAGGCATGGTCCAGAAGACCTGGAATTTAAAAGTAAACTTGCTTTGTCTTACATGTGATTTTCAGAAATAACAGATGCACTATCAGTTTTACAATACAATCCATTTTTTAATTGGTGAATAGTTTATTCCTAATATATAATTTGTGCTTTCATATCAGCTATGGCCATCCTTATTATATCTTACAATGAAAAGGTGAATTCTTCTCAATTTATTCTAGCAAGTTTTCTCTCTCATTAAAAACAGTATTAAGCTCTATTAGACCACAAGTGTTAAAGAAAACATTAACTCTCCATCTTTCTATGCCTTTTACACTCCCTTTACATTTTAGATAGCACTTCAAAAAATCATATTTTGGGAAAAAAAACAATTACTTCCATTATTTTTTCTTTTCATCTCCCTCTTTTTTTCTTCTCTAGCAAAACAAGCTCAGGGTTTACTAGTAAATGAGGTGTTCAGCATAAGTGAACAATGGAAGTACTTTAAAA